>NW_015387338.1:6683-79008 GCF_001527695.2 Protobothrops mucrosquamatus
CTATGAATATGTGTGAGGACCATCCTTATGTCAGGGGACGAGCCATTCCTGAGGAGGAGAACGGCTGCTTAGAAGGCTAATTGTTGAGCCCACTCTCCTCCATTTCTGTTAGATAAGGCCTCTCTGGCCACCTGGGTTGAATGGAAGGAATCTATATGAGAAAGGTAGTATCTTCAATGCTTTCGGATTTTAAAAATATCAGCCAGCATATGGAATAGCATTCAGAAACACTCAGTGCATCTCTCACAGGCATGGTACACTTTGGCAATACCAAAGCTGACCAGTGAGCATGAGGACTGCTGTTCTAGATCAGCTGAAGTTTCTGGATGGTCTTTAAGAGCAGCCCCATCTAGAGTGAATCTGATTGGGAGATAATAAGAGCATGAGCGACCACCCTTAGAGCATGCTGTTTCAGAATGTTTAGAAGTAGCAACTAAATCAGGGGTCTTCAAACTTGGCCCTTTTATGACTTGTGGACTTCAACTCCCAGAATTCCTCAGCCAGCATGGTTGAGCATGGGGCCAAGTTTGAAGACCCCTGAACTAAATGCATGGCGCTATCTATGGCTATTTATGGCTTCAAAGCCCCCGAGTCTCGTATCCTTCTTAGTTTCTTAATCAGTTACCTCTAGGATCATGAGTGATCAGAAACATATATCTGTATATTCTTAGCACCAGGATCATGAGTGATCAGAAAAAAGTATCTGTATATTCTTACTATACGTAGACTGTATCTGTACATTAAGATCTATCTATGTGCTGTGCATCGTCCACAGCTTATCCCACCTCTTAATTTTTGGGTAGAATTTTTTTTTTCATACAGCATAAATTATTTAGACATTAACTTTTTAAATCCAATAAATGCACTTCAGTTATTCAAGGTTTTTTTTTTTTAATCCAAATGATGGCTTCTTATTCCTCTCTAATTCTTAAATCCATTATTTTCAGTTTTTCCCTTCTGAGTCTGAAAAATGTGCATGCTCAGACAAACAAGACACAGCACGATAACACACTTGCTGTACCACCCTACCCAGAATACTTTGAAGTGTTTGGTATCAGAAGCTTTCCATTAGAAAGTTCCTCACTTTTTATACTAGCAATGTTGTGATAGTCCTAATAAATCAACTTGTAAAACTTAACTCCTGCATGCAATGTGGTTCAAGGGAAGAGAAATTTAAAATGATTTTTTTCTTTTGCCTGACTCTTGAGTTATTACCCAACTTAATCTTTTTTTTTTTTTAAATTTCACATTCAGGAGAGGGTTTGTTTTTGGACTCTGGAGTGCCTGTGCATCAGTGGGTAACATCCTTGGAGCATTTCTCGCCTCTTCGGTTCTGCAGTATGGCTATGAGGTGGGTGAAGCTGCCTGCTGCCATTGTCCTACCTGCATTGGAGCCTGTCATATTCTATAGAGCATGAATTTTTATTTATTGAACTTATCAACGTTTCTCTGTGGTTTCCAGTTAAAATATGTTGGGACTTCCTATACAAGCAAAAATAAAATACTTAGAAAGGAAGGATTGAGAAGATGGATAGATTATATTCAGAGAAAATATGAACTGAATAATTATCATGTAGCTTTTGATTAAAAAAATTTCTTTTTTATAAACATATATAAAAACAAATAATTGTTATATTTATAAAATTTGTATGAATTTTAATGTTATTTTAGAGTCACAGTAAGTTTATACTAGTGTGTTGTAACAATGAGTAGCTTTGGATAGAATGGGATTATTGTGTGTTTACTACCTGGTTCAGCTCTGGGAAGTCCGGGGGGAGGGGGAGGGGGGAAAGGGAATAGATAGATGTATATAAACTGATGTATTGTAGATTTATATATGTGATACTTTTTTAAGGAGGTGCCCGGTGGATACCCCAACTGCACCAGACGGGATGGTTGACAGAGGAAGGGAAGTAGGAGAGAGGGAGGAAGGAGGAGAGGTTGAGGTTAGGGAGGAGGAAGGTATGGAAAGTGAAAGAGGGGGGTGCAAGGGGGGGCACCGGACACTTCCATGAATGTATTGAGTAGTGTTATTTTTTTTGGTTCATATTGTGATTAACTGCATCATATTTATGTTATTGTTTCTAATTGAAAAATCAATAAAATTTTATAAAATAAATAAATAAATAAATAAAAAATTAAAAAAAATGAAAGGAAGGATTAATTGCTTGACTTAAGATGAGAAAATCCAGGAGAGATCCAGAAAATATCTTAATTGGGTTGTTTTTTTTTACCCCTTTTTAGTATGCCTTCTTGGTGACAGCATCAGTACAATTTGCTGGAGGAGTTATTGTCTTTTTTGGCCTTGTGATTTCTCCCAAAGAAGTAGGTAAGTAGAAGCATCATTTGGCTCGTTTTGTCTTTGCGGCTTGCAAACCCAAATTGCAAGAAGTGCATACTTAATTTTTGACTTGGCACTCCACTCAAAATCCATATTAAATATTAAAAACCTCATTAGATACTGGCATTAAGGGCAAGTTTTTTTTTTAATTTAACACGTGTACAGGTAGTCCTCGATTTACAACCGTTTGTTTAGTGACCATTCAAAATTACAATGGCACTGAAAAATGTGACTTATGACTGTTTTTCAAAGTTAGGACCTTTGCAGCATCCCCATGATCATCTGATCAAAATTCAGACGCTTGGCATCTGGCTCATATTTATGACCTTTGCTGTGTCCCGGGGTCATGTGATTTGCTTTTGCAAACCTTCTGACAAGCAAAGTCAATGGGGAAACCAGATTCACTTAACAACCGGGTTACTAATTTATCAACTGCAGTGATTCACTTAACAACCGTGGCAAGAAAGGTCGTAAACTGGGGCAAAATTCACTTAACAAATGTCTCACTCAACAACAGAAATTTTGAGCTCAATTGTGGTCGTAAGTCGAGGACTACCTGTATTGTATATTCTGCCTTTATAACAAGTCTAAATTGGTCAACAGAAAACAAAATGGTATACACCTAGATAGAATGACATTTTTGAACTTCATAACTAAAAAAGCAACTGCAACAACAATAATGACTGTCATTATCTTGATGGTTGTAAAGTGAACTGTTTTACAGACGTTAAGACGTAGACTTTGGTCCGACCACTGGGTGTCATGTCTTGATTGAAAATTACCCCGACAACACCGGACCATCTGATAAAGTCTCACCTGAGTGTAAATAATGTGGACGCAAGAAGTCTCGTTGAAGGAATCTTAAGTAAAAACCAGTATTAACCGCCAAGAAGCAGAGGAAGCTGCAAAGTACTTTAAAGTGGGCTCTATGACTTTGAGCTCCAAAGCCTGAAACCTTTTGGTAAGTGCTGCATATGGAGTCAAACGACAGGAAACCCTGGATGCATCTGATAAGATGGGATTTCTATCCTGATATAAGGCACTCTCTATGGATTTGTTAGTGTGCAGGTCTCTGCAGTGAATCCAAAGTATGGGTGTCATATATACCACCTTCTGTATACCTAAAAAAGGTGGTTTAGAGATGTTCTAAAATAGGAAGGGGAGAACCAAAGAGCAATTGATTTTCACCTAAGCTTGAGAAACAGGTTTATGTTGTTCACCTCTTGCCACTCAGTTGCAATTAGGGGAAGTGGCTGCTAGTGGGGTATAAGACCAGGATGTTTTGGTTTTTTTAAATTTCAATCTATTTGTCCTTGTGATTACCAAAACGCTTTTAGTGTTAGGAGCTGACAAGTTCAGTGATGGTGTCTGTAAAGGAACACAGGATACGCATCCTTATGTATTTATGCTTGCAGAGGAAGCACAAAAAGTTGCAGAGAAGTAGTTAATTTGTTCAGATGCTGAAACTGGATTGTAAAAACATATTGTGGGACATCTTTCTTCCAGTCTCATCTCCCCATTAGAACTGTGGCTGATAAGAGTCAGGTGTCCTAACTTTTAAATTGTATTTATTTATCAAATTAAATAATGCCACCCATCTCAGAAAAAGTGACTCCAAGCGGTGTACAGCAAAGCTAAAAATTAATATGGTTACCAATACAGCTTGTGGAGCAGAGCTGCAATGTGTATTCTAGGAACACACATAACTACCCACAATGCTGCATTACATATCAGCTGAAGCTTCCAGATACTCTTCAAGGGCAGCCCATGTGCAGCGCATTATAATAGTTCGAATGGACTACTACTACTAGTAGTACAGTAAATTTAATCACATTGCAAGAAAGAATACCAGTCTTGCAGTTGGAGAAATCTGACTCCAGCCCTAAAGCAGTGGTTCTCAACCTTTTTAATGTCGCGACCCCAACCGGTCGTAAGTCGAGGACTAAACTGGTCGTAAGTCGAGGACTACCCAACCGGTCATAAGTCGAGGAATTTCCCTGCCCGGGAGCGCCGCACATGCGTGGTTCCGCCCCCTGCACCAGCCGAGGCGTAGCTGGCAAGCGGCAGAGACGGAGCAGGCCGACCACCAGCTGGCCCAGCCCAAGGGAGGTAAGGCACCTGCCTGAAAAAGGGGGGGAAAATGGACAAAAAAAATGGCGGACAAAAAAATGGCGGACAGCCTTGCTTGGCGACCCCCGTGAAATGGTCGATCGACCCCAAATGGGGTCCTGACCCACAGGTTGAGAACCACTGCCCTAAAGGGAATGCACTAATTTGTTGTGTCTTCCAAGTAATGGCCCGACATACCAGACAGAGTCACCGTCAGGGTCAGACAGGATTCTTTTGAGAGGATTAGAAGACCAGGGATGGAAATTGGTGTTTCTGCCGAGCACCATCTAAAGCATTTCTAAGCCAAAGGAAGAGGGAGAGAGCCAGGGAGCTGAATCAGAAGGGAGTAACAATAGCTCAAAAGAGCAGGCATGAGAAGAGGGGATTCTCCCTTCCTTTGTTTCTAGGTTGCATTTCTGTGATTTCTCGTAGGCCTCCCTGAAATGGGAAAAGAAGGGGATGGTGATGCTGCTGAAGAAGATGCCACTGAGCCATTAATTAGCAGCCATGAGAATGAAGATTTTGATGAGCAGAATTACACCATTCAGGCATCTAGCAGTAGTACAAATACTCCATCCCAGGCCATTGGATTCTTTCAGGCGTGTTGTCTGCCTGGCGTCTTATTGGTAAGATTGTTGTTATCATTACCTTACAGTGATATATTTTTTACTCAGAAACAAAGTCACATGGTATCTATAGGCACAAGTATTTTTAAGGACACTTTCTTGGTGCTCCTGATCTCCTTTTCCCCTCTGATATTTTTAGTCCAGAAATTTTTACTTAAATAAAAACAGAAGCTGGCATGCTGCAAAGCATCATTTTTATTTCTATGAATATCTTTAGATCCCACCTGGGACAATAGAAAATTGAAGAAAATGAACAGTGGACTGCTGCAGCCCAATTCTTAGTTTAGCAATAGGCCAACCGACCCCACCCCCTCAAAAAAGGACAGAAGTAAGTGAAGTGATAGACAACATCTTAGGGTGGTGAGGAGCAACCTAATTAAGTTTGCTTCCTTGTCAGTGTGTGGTTTGTGACTGGTTGTGCGCATGTCACCCTTGAGAACTCCGTTATATACTGTTAGACTTCCAAAAGTGTTCATCTGCTCCTAAAGTTTACCTACTCTAGTATTTCTCAATCTCAGCAGAGTTAAGGAATAGAATAGAATAGAATAATAGAATAGAATAGAATAGAATAGAATAGAATAGAATAGAATAGAATAGAATAGAATAATAGAGTTGGAAGGGACCTTGGAGGTCTTCTAGTCCAACCCCAGCTCAGGCAGTCCAATTCCAGCAACCGTTCTTTATATATTTTAACCTCCAGTCCCCTGATCATCTTTGTTACTCTTCTCTGCACTTGTATGGGTTATGATACTTCAAAGTCATAATTACCCTAACAACTGAACAGTAGCAATACCACTACTCTCACTTGTGCCCATCCCACAGCTTTAATAAAGTATATCTGCTGGCTGGGGAATTCTGGGAGCTGAAGTCCACAAGCCATAAAGTTGCCAAGGTTGGACACCCCTGTTCTATGCATTATAGAAAAATTCAAAGCCATGCTGGCTCAGCTTGGATTGTTTTGATTCTAATAGCTTTCCTTTTGGGATGGTATTTGTTTGTTTCAGTATTCCTTGGCCTATGCTTGCCTGAAGCTAGTAAACTATTCCTTCTTCTTCTGGCTGCCCTTCTACCTCAGCAACAATTTTGGTTGGAAGGAGGCAGAAGCTGACCAACTCTCAATCTGGTATGATGTTGGAGGCATTATAGGTATGACTAAGGAGCAAAAGGCAAATTATTTTTGTTATTTCATTTTCTGTTCATTGTGGGATTGGAACAGGATGTGGCAGGGTGTGGGTGGGAATTCTAGTTGGAAACTAAGTAGACACCACTTGTCTACCAATTAGTGACTGGCAGGCAAAGTGATTATGGATGTAGTAGTCCAAAGGATCTGGAGGATGTCAAATGTATTTATTTATTAGATTTTATCCTGCCTTTATTATTTTATAGGTAACTAAAAGCAGCAAACTTACATAATACTCTTTCCTCACACTCCACAACAACAATCCTATAAGGTGGGTGGGCTGAGAGAATGTGTCTAGCCTAACGGAACCTAGCTGGCTTTCATGCCTAAGACGGAACTACAACTCTCAGTCTCCTGGTGATTGGCCCAAAGTCCTCCAGTGGGCTTTCATGCCTAAGGCGGGACTAGAACTCGCAGTCTCCGGGTGATTGGCCCAAAGTCCCCCAGCGGGCTTTCATGCCTAAGTGGGACTAGCACTGTCAGTTTCCTGGTTTCTAGGCCACCACCTTAATCACTATACCAAACTAATTGCCTACGGCAGTTTCCCCATGCTTGGGCACTCCCCCATCTTCAACTCCTAAAATTCTTAGCAGTAGTGTTGCTGTCTGGGCTGTCAGGAAAGTTTAAGTCTCACTTTGGAGAACACCAAAATTGGGGGTGGGAAACGGTTTAGAATAGTGGCTGGAGAATCTTCAGTCAACACAATGTGTGAAAGACAGACAGCTAACTTTATAGCCAATTGTGCTTTTTAAATTTATTGATTAAATTTATATGCCTCCCATCTCACCATCAAATGATTCTGGGTAGCTTCCAACATCATAAAAACAGTAAAGTAATAAATGCTGATCCTTAGTGTGCACTTTTGTCTATAATGATTACGATCTGTTATGACAGTCTTTATTCCTTTTATTTCTACAGGTGGTACCATCCAAGGTTTTATCTCTGACATGCTACAAAAAAGAGCTCCTGTATTAGCTATTAGCCTCATTTTGGCTATTGGATCTCTCTTTGGATACAGCCGTGAGTACTTTTTTTGCACAATAGGTTTTGTGGCATGAGCTTGTATCTAGTCTCCTTATTTTATGCACTAAACATAGGGAGGCCCTCTTTTCTTTTATTAAATCAGCAATTGAAATGGGTTACAATCAACTCTGCTTTTGAATTTAATAAGAGATAGCATTCTCAGCAACCTTAAAAAAAATGGCAAGAAACCTGCTCAATAAGCTGGGCAGGCAAAACTCTGCAGCTAACATCCTGCTTTCATTAGTGGTCAGCCAGGTGCTTCTGGGAGACCCACAAACTGAGTGTTCCATTGTGTGTTGGAATGAACAGGAAAAGGAGAATGTTCTTTTCCAGTAGAGGGAGCTGTCTGCACTTGTGCAGATGTACCTTTATTGGAGCATCTCCTGTGTTCAGGCCATCTCTTTCAAAGCTGTGGGGTGGGCACAAGTGAGAGTGGTGGTATTGCTACCGCTCAGTTTTTAGGGTAATGATGGCTTTGAAGTATCACAAGCTTTAGTTGAAATTCATTGCTTCTATCATTTTGCTGGATCCCTATAATTTCTAGCATTGAGCTTCTGGAGGTTGCTCTCTTGATTTCTTTCTTTCTTTTTATTTCCCCTTTCTGGGTTAGAGCAGTGAGCAAAAGCAAAGCTTGTAATTATTTTGGAATATTGTATCTCAGAGATTTGGTAGAGAGTCCCCAAGTCTGCTCTTCCTGATAGAGATGGTGAAATATTGCACTAGCAGCTTCCTTCACTCATTCCTGGCCGCATTGCTTGATTAGATCAGTGCTTGGCAAAATACTTTTGCTGAATTCTTGCTTTCAGTAAGGTTGGGAACAAGCAGTTCCCTTCAGGTTTGTAGGTTCATCTATAAGAGGCTGAGGTCATTTCAGTCCAGTGTTCTTGGCTGCCTTGCTAAATGTTCTATTCCAGTTCAGGGAAATTCAAATAAATCAAATTTTAATGATCCAAAATTACTCCAGCAATTCAATTATGGACTAAACTGAATATAGCTAGCACAGAACTCCTCTTGCCTTCCTCATCTTTCTGTTTGTTATAAAGCTCCCCTGGTTTTGAGAAGGAAGCATATTTAACCATCAGTGAAGGCAAAATTAAAGAAACTCTATTGCAGCAGAAGATTAAGGCACTGTTAACATATCATGCCAATGCATAATCTTGAAAACGGTCTTTTATAATCAGCTTTTCATCTCATCCTGAGTTTTTTATCTGTGGCAAAAAGAATTATGAACTTTTCTTTTCTTTGTTTCCATAGGTTCCCCAAATAACAAACCTATCAATGCAGTTATCATGGCAATTACAGGTAAAAGATCCATGTATTTTCAGGGACAGTTAAGAAGATCTGTTTTCATAATGTCATATCTTGGCTTGTTTCAATGTTTTGTCAAGCCATAATCTGGCTTGTTGATCTTTGCCTAGTGTGATAGCTGAACCCAACCACTGTTATTTATAACCCAGCAGGTTTATAACAATATGTTCTATAACCTAATGGGTTACTCAATACTAAAAACACGGTTTACTAAAACATATGAAGGAATCATTTAAAGTCTAGTCTGTTACAAGACTATACTGCCACATCAATTAGGGAACACTGTAAATTTGTTTTTCCTTCTTCCAGAAGTTCACAATCAGCAGCTTTGGGAGAGGGAGGCAAACACATATGTGGATATATAATTTCCATTTACTAGGGGGAGACTAGACCATGAAAACTTAATGATGAAAAAGGTACGAGCAAGATTTATGAATGGGCAGTAGACTGGACCAGTGTTTCTTGGCAGCTTGAAGACGTGTAGATTTCAATTCCCAGAAATCTCCAGCCAGTGGGGAATGATTGTATGATTGTAAACTAACAATGACTGCAAACTAAATCAGCACATTATAATATTTCCACTGATGTTTGGATGCATGGCTGGTCTGACGTTTTGATAGTTTTCTTTGGTTAAGTGACAATGTTGCAGGTTCAGATTAAGATCATCTTGTGTTGTACTGGAAACAGAGCCCACCTCCTCCATGTTCTCATTCTTAGCTTCATTTTCCTTTTGATGTTTCATAGGCTTTTTTATTGGAGGCCCTTCCAACATGATCAGCTCTGCCATTTCTGCAGACCTGGGGCATCAGGAAGCGATCAAAGGAAGTAGCGAGGCTCTTGCAACTGTGACAGGAATTGTGGATGGCACCGGCAGTATTGGGGCCGCTGTGGGTCAGGTGAGGCAGATCTGAAAAGCCTTCAGGATCATTATAGCAATGAAAGAACTCATACAGGTGGTCCTTGACTTACAACCACAATGAAGCCTGCTCATTATGATTATAAATGTTGATGGTCATAAAGCAATCATCACACGAGAGACCCAATCTTACAGTCTATTTTTGCAGCACTCATTAAGCAAATCAGTATGGTCATTAAGTGAATCCGCAGTGGTTAAGCAAATCTGGCTATCATTAAATAAACCCATTGTTTGCTGTGGGCCATTTTTGCTGAAATAAAGTAAGTAAATGCCAGTTTTGCCAAAATTAATTGTGGTCACGTGACTATGGGATGCTGCAAACGGCCATAAATTTGGGCCGTTGCTCAGTGCTCAAAATGCAGTCATGTGACTGTGGGGGAGGTAGCAGTCCAAACTTTGGAATTGGGTTGTGAGTTCCTTTGTGTGTGTGTCGGGTATGTGTGTTGGAATCTGTTGTAATTTCAGTCACTAAGCAACCGGTGGAGAACGACTTGTACCGAAGCAAAGGTTTGGTTTATTGAAAATTTTAAGACCTGACAGGCTTTTCTTTTCAGCAACATTTCACTAAAGCGTGTATTAATAGTAGTATTTGTTACATCTCAAAAAAAGATAAGAAAAAAAGGTTAATTTAGAATGATGATCATCACCCCGGCTTAGAGGAAACATAGCTTATTGGGGAATTTTGGTTTAGAAAAGGATGCTTTCAGTGTATCCAGAGGACATTCAAAGCGCTGCGGTCGAATTCCAATCCTGAGCCTCCGGCTGACTTTTTCATACAAACAGTGTCTTTTGTGGTGCTGCTAACATATACGTTTGAAAGCCTGCTGTTCGGCAGATCTTCCCTACGACAATTGCATTTTTTAAAAGATTTTTTTTTAATCTTGCCTTTATTATTTTTATAAATAACTCCGAGTGGTAAATACCCAATACTATTTTTTTCCTCCTATTTTCCCCATAACAACAAACCCTGAGAAATCAGGTAGGCTGAGAGAGAGTGACTGGCTCAAAGTCACCCAGTCAGTTTTATGCCTAAGGCAGGAACTAGAAGTCACAGCTTCCTGGTTTCTAGTCTTGTGCCTTAACCACTGAACCAAACTGGCTCTCTTTTCCTTCACCTTTCCAGTCCATTAAGGTATGTGTGTGTGTGTGGGGGGGGCTGTAATGGGGAGGATAATGCATAAGAAGAGCCAACTTTTTTTGCATGTCTTGCAATGTTGCTGTCCAGGAAGATGGAGATATAAATCATTCCACTTTCTACTATATTTCTATGCTTATGGCTTTCCTGATTCATCTCTGTGTCACCTGGAAGAGAGCATCTTCCCTGTTTCTGCAGGGGGGAATGATTCTCTCTGGTTTGCGTAGTGCTTATAAGGCATCAGGTTAGAAACCAGGAAACAGTGAGTTCTAGTCTCGTCTTAGGCACGAAAGCCAGTTGGGTGATTTTGGACTAGTCACTTTCCTTCAGCCCTACCCACCTCATAGGGTTGTTGTTGTGGGGAAAATTGGAGGAAGAAGGAGTATTAGGTATGTTTGGCAGCTTAAGTTATTTATAAAAATAGTAAAGGCAGGATATAAATACATAAATAAATCTAGCAGAAATAGCAAAAACAGAACTAAAAAATACAGGATACAGAGAACAAAAGAACAATTAGTAGCTAGTTTGGTAAGATAGGAAAAAGGAAGACTAACCCTTTATGGACAAAGGAGAATAAGATATAACGAGGCAGGGAAGGAAGCCATGTTTAAATATTATAAATAGAATTAATATCAACCAGCCTTTCTCAAAATTAAAGATATCAATTTTTTAGCAGTAATGCCTTCAGCCTGTTCCAACTCCTGCTCGTTTCTTTTAATAGCATCTTAGCAAATGTAAGATGACACAATTCACAAGTCTTATTTAAGTTACGTAGATAGGACAGGAAGCCACTTTTTTTAAAAAAAAATAATAATAATTATGGCCTATTGAATAAGTGGCCTGCTTCTTGCAAAATATAAAGCTGCAATGCACGAGTTCACACATGACATGAAACCAAGGACAAGCGAGTGAGTCCCACTGTGATTTAGTGCTTTGTGAAGAAGATCAGAGTGTGTAGAATTATATCCCAATGCTGTAGGCAGGCCCAGGTTGCCAGCCCCACTTTTGATGTCATTTCCTACAGTGGCCAAGCAAGTCTTGAGAATGGGATGGGCCATAAATAGCAGGAAATGAATTAAAATGTAAATTCATGAATACAAATGTAAATACAAGAATAAAATCTGTTCTTGTTTATTTTTATGTATTGCCTTATAACAGTGTTTCTCAACCTTGACAATTTTAAGGCATGTGGACTTCAACTCCCAGAATTCCACAGCCAGCAATGCTGGCTGTGGAATTCTGGGAGTTGAAGTCCACATGCCTTAAAATTGTCAAGGTTGAGAAACACTGCCTTATAATGTTTGCTGTATCTAGCTGACGTCTCGCCTGGGGCATGGTCATTGTTAATGAAAAAGCTTTGTCACATCAACTTTGTGGTTTTTTTTTCAACTGTGTGCCTTCAGAGAACCCAAATGGGTTAGGGTAGGAACTACTTACCTGCTTTACTAGCCTGCTGCATTGCTTACCTGCAAAATGGCTCATAAGAACTGTTGTCTGAGTTCCTTCTCCCATTGGCTCCCTTTACGTGTAAACAACAAATATGCATTAATGTTTCCAAGTGAGTCTCTTCTGGGGGCTTTTAGACTAAGCGAGGTTCATTATGTTTGTTTCTATTGCCCAGTGTCAGATCTACAACACAGCGTCCCTTTCCGTTGTGGGGTTTTAAGATGGGTCGCAGAGGTGTTCACACAAGGAAACGCAGGGCTAACTTAGAAGCAATGTGAGTGCAATGCAGGGATGCGGTTAGTGCAATTGGCAAAGGTGTTGGCTTCTATCCAAAAGTGCTGGGGCTGGAAAGGGTATCTTTTGAAAAACTTGGCTTTGGGGGAATGTTGCAATAATGCATCGGCCACCCTGATTTGAGGGAGCATAGCAGTGTGGAATTCCTCTCGGCTTTCTTCTGACTGTGGAGTGCTTTTGCTCTAGGAAATTACTAATCATTTGCCTCATGACCTGGAAGCAACACAGTGCTTTTCAAAGCTATAAGACCGGCTATTGTGTGAAGATAACAATGGCGTATCTTCTGTGGAATTCATTATTCCTAGCCATTGCTATTCTCCAATTTTTCGAACTTCCTTTATTCATGAGGGCTTTGTGTCTGACAAATTGTATCCTCTACTTCCTTCTCTACCTAAGATTGCTGTTATCTGTGACAGTATATCACCATAGCAACCGGCTGAGATTCCACAAACTGGGCTGTCTCCCCTAGTGGGAAGTCAGCATCAGAAATACGTTGAACTTGTCAGAAAATGAAGAGCCTTAAAAGAATACAACATATGAAACATAAATGTGCCAAGGTTTATTCCAGCGGTTGAAATGAGTGCACTTTGGGCAAAATCTCTCCACAGCCATTTGAAATGATTTATGGAGGGAGATAAAAAAGCAGAAACATTATTTATTAATGCATAGAATATCCCAAGTGAAAATGTAATTTCCACACAAAAGTAAACATGACTATATTTTGAGCTAGTTTGTCTACTGTGCAATTGTCTAGCCTGTTTAGCTTGCAAGCTCTATTAAGTTTGTCATTTTTAACTCTTGGTGTCCCAATCTTTCTTTCAGCCATTCAGATTTAGCACCAAACTATTTATATAATTTAGAGGCTTCCTGATTCCAGTCAGGAGTTATGTGAAGTGATGGGGTTTTTCCCCCCATTCTGATTTAATTTGTGCTATTTTATGTGCCTCTCTCTTTTTTTTTTAATTAAAAAAAATTGGAGGAATGTGGAGATAGCGCAGGAAGAGAGCAGTGCTTCACCAAAGAGTAGCGATGTTGGTCTCTCATTAGAGGAGGCGGCATTTGGAAAAGATTTCCAATGTGAGATCACTGCTCTGATCTTGTGGAAGTCAAAGAAGGCAGTGTGTGGACTTAGACCGAACAGTTTATTGATTGTTTTGCTAGGCCACCTTTGAAGGACAGAAGCTGTCCCACAGGAGTTTGCCACAATAAGAACCCAATGAAAACATAATGTAATAGAATAATAAACCTTATGAAATATGCAGACCTCAGCAGCAGAACATTTATCCATCAGAATTTCAAACTGAAGCAGTGTTGCAATTAAAGTCCAGCTGCTTTTCCTTTAGAAATCTCATCAGCTCCTGGTTGGGGCATCTTAAGGACCATTTTCTCTCTTGGGCTTGCTTATCGGTTTCTATCCTGCTTCTCTCACTGATAGGTTCAGATGTGAGGAGAAGAAACGTGGGCTACTTTAGTAACTTCTGCCTCTGGAGAAGCTTGTGTAGCTCTGCCACGGTCTCATTTCTAACACTTAGATTTTTCAAAGGGACTTTCAGGAGAAGGAGAACTTTCCCCCCTGCTTCGATGATTATAAGATAGCATTTTCAAGCACACTGTTTGACATTCTCATAAAGATTTAGATTTGTGTGCCAGTTTTCTCCTACCTGCTGTGCTTCAGATATGATGGAGTAGAACTTGAGTTAGTCCACCTCTGAAAAGAACTGTGTGTGAAGCTTTGCTTAATATTGAAAAATTACTTAGAGAGGCAAAGGGGAGAGGAAGGGAAATATGTACATAAGGGGTCTGTGTGTGTGTGTGTGTCTGTCCTATATGTTTGTATACCCTTGTATATACGTATATGTAGACATGTATATGCACAGACGTATATACAGTATATATATAGAGAGATTTGTATGCATAAACAAAGTAATAGAAAAATAAAACTCAATCTATAGTATGCATTCCTTTAAGGACATAGGCTCATTGTGTTTTCTTTCCTTCTAGTACTTAGTATCTTTGATCCAGGAGAAGTTGGGATGGATGCAAGTTTTCTATTTCTTCATTTTGATGGTAAGAAGACATTACTTACCAAGAAAAAAAATCCAGATATGAATTTGTTAAGCAAGCAGATTAAAACTCCTGGTTTAGCATTATGTTAAACTGCTAGAGCGCGAGATGATATATTATTCTATTTACGTCAATGGGAATTTCTTCTGACTAAAAAAAAAAAAAAAAGATTGTGGCCCCAATGAGATAAAGCCAGAGGTAAGAGTCAAATAAAGGATGTCTTGATTGATGGCTCAATCTTTTCACTGTTGAATTGCTAATAGCTGGCTGGTGTCCAGCCACTTGTTCCCCATTCTGATGGCATCTCTCGAGGGAAACAGTTGTAGGTGAATATTTAAACATTTTGAATAAGGAGAATGAAAGACATAGTTTACATTCTTAGCTAAGTTCATCCAAAGAAGATGAAGGACAATCAAATCTTATAAAAGTTTTCAATATATTTTCAATTTATTTTAACTTTCTTGCCTTTTTAGCCTGGAAGGATTATATTTCCTCAGTTTCACAGGAAATAGCATTTATATGTATAATCTGATTGGCAACTGTAACATACTGAATATAACTTCTTCATAGGTTGCATGATATTCAATATGAAATAGTCCTCATGTGAAATTGAGATTGTATCATTGATAATGGGTGTAATTTTCAATCTCTAATTGGTCTGCCATCTCAACAGTCTGTATTTGAAGAATGTACCTCATAAGAAAACTGCAATCCTGAACACATTTAGAGGAAGTAGGTTAGTTAGATCTCTGACTAAGGGACCGTACAATAGCATATCTAAATGCATCTAAAACATCCTTTCTTAATGTGGATGCCCTCCAAGTGTGGATTTCAACTATTAGAATTCTCTGCAATAGCCATGAACTGGCTGGGGCATTCTTTGAGTTGTAGTGTAAACCACACTTGGAATACTGCATCCAGTTTTGGTCACCACGATGTAAAAAAGATGTTGAGACTCTAAAAAGAGTGCAGAGAAGAGCAACAAAGATGATTAGGGGATTGGAGGCTAAAACATATGAAGAACAGTTGCTGGAATTGGCTATGTCTAGTTTAATGAAGAGAAGGACGAGGGGTGACATGATAGCAGTGTTCCAATATCCACGGGGCTGCCACACCGAAGAGGGAGTCAAGCTATTCTCCAAAGCACCTGAAGGCAGGACAAGAAGATACAACTGCCATCAAAATAAGCAATATTGGGCCATTTGGGCAAACAGACTGATCAGCTATAAAGTCCTTCTAAGGGTACATGGGATGGCAAATCTGGATTTGCCTCTGTGTAGTGTTTCATAACCTCTAGAGCTAGTGCCATAATTGCATTGAATCATATTGTGCATCTGTCTTCAAGCTATTCATATCTTTCTTTTTGCAGACCAGTTTAACGGTGGTCTTCATCATGCCTTTGATAGTGAAAGAAACTAGTATGCTCCTTACGCAGAGGCGCTTGCGCAGGTTGGCTGGCTGACTCCCTTCTCTTTTCCGTTTGGTGGACTTTTTTTTTTCCAAGGGGGAACTTGGCATTTCAGGCCTTTTACATTCATTTCTTGATTTACATCCACAAAGATCGGATTTGCTGAAAGACTGCTGAGAAATGGCCACCAATACATTCATCACTGAAAGATTGTCATCTGAATCCCATCCGAAGATAATGCTATGGAAACCCACAACTGGGAAAGAGCTAATTGTGTGCTTGGAAGGCTTAGTGAGTGTAACAGTGAGAGATGTTTTCTCTTTGATTTTTACCTCTTGTTTCCAAGGCTTGTTTATGCAATTATCAAGATTAAGTGATAAAACATTGGGCTTGTGTGTGGGAGAAAGGTTCTTGAAAGCAGAAAGTGATTGTGCCTAGAAAAAGCATTTGTATAGTAAACCCTTGATTTAATGGATAGGGACCCGGGCAGGGGAAAGGGGTGTCTATTAAAGCTGAATGAGATTGTTCGAGGCCAAAATGTACCCATACATGAAATTACTTTAATAATCATAAGTGTTTGGTGTCGCCTTTACCTATGAAGCCATAGGTAAAAGCTATACCTAAAATATTTATACCTTTTCTTACAAAATACAGTCACCAACTCTTGTGAAAGAGTTTGAGATAGCCACTAACTGACCAGGTAACTATTTATTAATTATTATTTTTTTTAAAAAAAAATTATGCATGTGCAGCAGCAGGAAATATTGCCTGACCTGACTTGATCCATGGTTTGGGATGAGTTCTGATATTGCCTGAAATTCAGACAAAAATCCAGATCCAGATATTTTGTCCACTACATTGGAGATCCATTAAACAGAGGATTTACTATACTTGCTTTCTTCCTATTGTGCTCATTTATCGGTGGCAATCTGGAGGTCTTCCAGATGTTTTTAAACTTCAGGTTCCTTTGTGTCTCCCCATTGGCTCTGCTGGCTAGGGCTGATGAGAATTGGAGTTCAGCAGCAACAGGAGAGCCACTTTACATGTCCTGATGCCAACTGAAGATAATGTTATTTACAAAAGGAGAAATCCTTTAGATACATTGTCTTCCCCCACTTGCAAACCAGAGTGGACTCATCAAGAAAAAGCTTCACCAGGTGATGCTGGTGCCTTCACTCAAACTGACCCTTGTATATTTCTTTGCACTGTAATAAGTCTGGATCTTTGTGCTTTACCCAGCCACCAAAAAAGCCACCAAACAGAGGAAATGGGCAGCGCTCTTTGCATTTTACTTTGGTGAAGAGGAAAGACATTTCCATTATTTAGTATCAAAAGAGCATTTCAGAGCAGCCTGGGCCAATCCACTGCTGGTTTTTGCAAGCTTTTTGGTAGCTCCCTAACTATATTTTAAATATATATATTAAAACAGGGTACTATTGAAGCAGCTGAAATCCTTGGTGTCCTTACATAAAAAGAACATTTGTAGGGTGTTTGTTTGATCTCCAAATATTTGTCCTATCCAGATGTTCATGTTAATTTAACCTTCTCTCTCTAGCAGAGCAACTGCATTCCGTAGTTGATTTTTATCTTCTCTGAACTGTCTAAAATGTGAAAACAAGCTGAGTCTCTGGAGATGTGTAGAGCCAACTATTTTATACAGAAGGGTAGTAGTCTCAGTTTTACTAAGATCCTTACATTTTTATTAATTTTTTTAAACTAGAAAATGATCAAAAGCAAAAGGGAATAATTATTGTCATTTGAGATTGTTCACTATATACATTGGAGATCACTGTCACCCACAGATAGGCAGAGACCGCTTGATTTCTTTTTAAGGATTCCACCAAGCCTGATCCTTCCTTCCTTAAGACCCTATAATATACAATCTATGATCCTCACCAAAGGCACTCTGTGGGCAGAGCTTGCCATTACATAATGAGCATAGCTACTTCTCTCCCCCCCCCCAAAAAAGCAAAGCTGCATTGGTTACTTTTTCCCTTGTCTTTAGCCTCCAGATCAGGGGTGTCAAACTGCCAGCCGCGCTCACCCCATTGCCGGCAATGGCAAAACAGTCCCGATACGTCGCGTACCATCACGTG
This sequence comes from Protobothrops mucrosquamatus, assembly GCF_001527695.2. Taxonomy (NCBI): domain Eukaryota; kingdom Metazoa; phylum Chordata; class Lepidosauria; order Squamata; family Viperidae; genus Protobothrops; species Protobothrops mucrosquamatus. The sequence continues at coordinate 24,630 of NW_015387338.1, forward strand.
ATGTCGCGAGTTTGACATGTCTGCTCTAGATCAGCTTAATACAAATCGAAGAATCATTATGCCATGAATAAATATCTAGAAATATTTGGTATAATGACCACAATTTGAAATAGAACAGGGGTTCTCAACCTTGGCAACTTTAAGACTTGTGGACTTCAACTCCCAGAATTCCTCAGCCAGCTTTGCTGGCTGAGGAATTCTGGGAGTTGAAGTCCACAAGTCTTAAAGTTGCCAAGGTTGAGAACCCCTGAACTGGAAGATGATATTGAGAAAATAAGACTTAAATTTAGGGCTGCTGTTTCGAGCACTTGTCTTACATATTAATGCACAGATCTGCCTTACAAGTTCAGTAATCTTGAGTTGGATCAGATAATATCTGCCTTACGCTCATCTATCTTTTCTGCAAGATGCATTTTCACATATTTCAGAAATTTCCAGGCAGGACCGTATTAGCAAGTGCTGTATTCAGTGACATCTATGGTACCCCAAAATTAAATGCAAAATGTTTGCTTTTAAATAGCCAAAATTTTGAAAAATCATCAAATTATATAAGATCTTAGTCTTTTTGTTCAAATTATATAAGATTCTGGGCATTTTAAAAACATTATTTTTAGCACCTCTGACGCAGCACTTGTTCTTGGGATAATATCTCCTGCCTAAAAAGCTTGCTAACTGTTGTGGAGGATACACTCATGCGATCTGATGTGCATCAAGCAGTCAGACCCCGTTTTTTTAATGTGGAATAACAATGATGTTATCCTGTGTTTATGTATTCCTCAGTTGCATACCCTCAGGCCTTATTCATGATGCCCCACTTGAATGTTTAATAAACAAGGCATGCTCTGGATTCCCACTGTACACAAGGGATGGATTTTTGCAGCATTATTGTCTGATCTAGCTGATGACTCTGTAGTTGAAAACAGTGGAAGAAATTGGGCACGTAATCTTCAGCACAGGCTCAGAGACCTTAGTAACTGGGTTCAACCAGCACAACTATCCAGATTCAAACATGTCTGTGAATGACGAAAGCATCACAGTGTTATCCTTTTTCTGAAAGTGCACTGTGCCATTGCATGCATGCAACTGAAACTTCATTTTTGTGATTCAATGTTTTGTGCAAATGTAGCCCTTTTAGTTAATTCACAGTTCAGTATATTGTGTGAACTCAGAAAACTGGGTTAATTTAAAAGAAGTAAAGTTTGTTATGTTTCAAGAACCGAAAATTTGATTAAAACTACAAAATGAGTTTCTCCAGGGTGGTGGGATCCTCAACTCAATTTTCAAAACTGCCTTTTACCTGCAGACTTAGATGTCATCTTGACCCCAAATTTCTAATGTTTGGTTGTTATTGAGATAAAAAGAACACTAAGCTAATTGTGAATTTGAGGGGAAGAAATTCTTGTTTTTATTTTTTAAAAACATTTTATATGTGCTTAATGGTTGTTTTCTTTAAAAAAAAATGTATATGTTCATGTAGATTTTTTAAATCATGTTGTGGCTGCTGTAAGTGAAACTTTTTGATAACTTAAGAGCCTCTTAATTATGTTGGTTTACTCTTTCGTGTGTTCTTTTGCTGTAATGCTGCTCTGTTCCATTGTTCACAATACACTATAGCCTAATTTATGAGCATTAAAAAACATTTCTCAACATCTTTATTTTTAAATTAGAAATCCACTCCAAGAGCAGAAAAAAATTGCAGTAAAAGCAAACTTTTCTTTCTTTCTTTTCTTTCTTGCTCCTTTCCACTAAGTTGTGGCATCAACGCTTTCGTGGTTTCCCTTGAAAAGAGATGCCCTCAACCTTTGACTTTTGTTTTTATCATTAAAATACTTTCTTTAAAAATTATGCTTAAATGATTTGAATTAAGCACGAAAGCGTGATGTTGAATTCTAGCCTTTCCCTAGTTAAAGAAACTTTTCCAGATTTGGGGACATAATCACTTTCCTCACTTCTGGTTTGCTTGATGGGAGGCAGCCCTTCCTGCATATTTTCACCATGAGAGAAGAACAGGAAACTTTATAATCACATCCTTGAATCGAAATGTGAGAGCTCAGGATTTCTTGGCTGACTGAAGGTGAAGATGGGCCAACACTCTGAAGCAGCAATCACCGATCTGGCACCTTTGAACTGTTAGACCAGGGGTAGGCAACCTTGGCTCTTTTATGCTGGCTCAGGAATTCTGGGAGTTGAAGTCCACGAGTCATAAAAGAGCCAAGGTTGCCTACCCCTGTATTAGACTATGCTTCCCATTGTCTCCAGCCAGCATAGCTAAAAGTTATGTGAGCTGCAGTTCAGTGCATACAGTATGGAAGGTTCCAGGTTTGCCAAAGTCTGTTCCAGGATATGGTAAAATTGGTTTTGATGCAGATTGCCTTCATTTGAAATACTGTATCTGCATGGAATGCAACTCACGTATGTTCAAACTATTTCTACCACATGGGAAATGTTTGTTTGCCTTTTGCCTGGGTAGCTGTTTAATAGAAATTGTTCATCTCAGCAAACACAATAAAAACATTTACAGAATTTTCCTTGCAAAGAGCCAATTTAGCTGCCCTGAGTCATGTATTAGAGGTGGGCAGCCGTATGAATGAATGAATGAAAAATAAATTAAAGGTTGTCAATAATAAATTCTTCATGGGGTGCTATGAAACGTTCTGTTCTTGGTAATACTTTAGATGCTTTCTCTTTTTATCTTGCATATTTCCACTTAAATTCTCTGTGAAAGTAAGTAGGGGAAAAAGAAATGCTGTCAACTGTCCAATTGAGTTTGATTTTATTAAATTATTTTTGGCAACAGAAAGATTCTGTACCTGCTGTTTATTTTTTACTTAGAATGAATGTTGCTTTTCCTCATCTCGGGAGTTGTGTTAAGTTGACCATAAAGCAAAGCATATTTTAAAAGTTGTAAAAGGAATACTTTCCATAAAGAGACATTTTTCTATACAGGGTAAGAGATAGTGATCATTCTATGTAATAGTTTACGCTCTGTGCCCCTAAATGTTGAAGGAGCATATATACAATAGAATGTATTAAAATGTGGGCATCTGAGAAGATGATCAGGAACTAAACATTAACGCCTGTGAAGAGACATGAAAGGAACTGGTATATATAAACTTGGGAAAAGATGACCAACAGGGACATGATAGCACTCCTTAGATATCAGAGAGTCAGAAAGAAGTTGCTCAAAGCCAGGATATAGAATAATGGATTTAAGTAGCAGGAAGCCAAACACCAACGGAAAGCCAGTATCTGTCTCTGGGATGTTTTTATTTAGGTTTTTTTGTTTTTTTTACTGAGCAGGGATTTGGGTTCAACTGTCCTTTTTAGCTTTATGATTATAAGGTGGTAATGTCTAGGACAGCGGTTCTCAACCTATGGGTCGCGACCGCATTTGGGGTCGATCGACCATTTCACGGGGGTCGCCAAGCAAGGCTGTCCGCCATTTTTTTTCCCCTTTTCCGGCGGGTGCCTTACCTCCCTTGGGCTGGGCCAGCTGGTGGTCGGCCTGCTCCGTCTCTGCCGCTTGCCAGCTACGCCTTGGCCGGCGCAGGGGGCGGAACCACGCATGCGCGGCACTCCCAGGCAGGGAAAGTCCTCGACTTACGACCGGTTGGGCAGTCCTCGACTTACGACCGGTTTAGTCCTCAACTTACGACCGGTTTAGTCCTCGACTTACGACCGGTTTAGTCCTCGACTTACGACCGGTTTAGTCCTCGACTTACGAGCGGTTGGGGGTCGCGGCATTAAAAAGGTTGAGAACCACTGGTCTAGGACCACAGACAATAATCAGTTTTTCAACATTCCTACTTTTTCTTAATTGTAGCAATCAGGAGGAGGAAGAAGGATGATAATTTCTATTTACAGTGTAGCTTATCTAATCTTTCACTTAAGGAACCTTTCATCTACAGAACTGGCAAATGTAATTCCCCATCTGTTCTTCTGATAATATATTGGTAGCCCGTGAGGCTGAATCTTCTCACTCCCCCCCCCACAGCTCTGGAGGAACCCCTTTCCTTCTCACCTGCTAATGGAAGAGATTGATCTAATTGGTGGGTCTTTAAGAACATCAGACGTACTTTTCACTGCAACTATATTTTACATCTGATAATATACTTCTTTGCAGAGCTTAATCCAGATGAGTTCAGAACACCGGAACGAAGAGTGCAAGGCTCTTACTGAATAATAAGCATAATGCTCACCAATTTTCAGTCAACTACAAAGGGTGATCTTGGTCAGTCATTACCCTTCATACTATCTTACTTCACAGAATTATTGTAAAGGATGAAAAATGAACAGCCATTTGGGCTCTTAGAGCAAGGATGGGGAAGCCTTTTCAGTTCCAAGCACTATAAGATGTGCCAGGATGAAAGAAGACAAACCATACTCTTTCTCTTCTGAACATTACTTTTTCTCATGTGCATCATAGTCGGTTTCTTCCTCACAGTCTTAATCAGGTCATTGAAAGGGAGCAATGAAATTGGTTTGCTGTAAAAAAAAATAAAAATGAGTCTCTGGGACAGTGAGAGCAGTTTCAGTCCTTCCCAGTAATTCTCAGCAAGGTTAGAGAAAGGAAAGCAGGAGAAAAAGATACAACTCTGTCTTTCATCCTTTCCCCAGCAAGATGCTTGCAGGCTATTAGTTTTAATCCAGTAATTTAAAGCAAAGTTACTAGAACAGGAATGGGAAGCCTATTTGGTTGGTCTCTCTCTCTCCCCATAAACACCAAAGATTTCCTGATGCTACTGCTTTAGCAATAGGAAGGCAGATTCTGAGCAATTGCCAGTAGGAAAAGAAAACAGAGAGCTACTGTTCAGTGCTCTTGAGACAAAGGGGCTGCATGCAGCTGTGGACCACTGGTTACGCATCCCATCTTAGAAGGAACAAGGGAGACAAAGGACAAAATTAAATAACAAGCTGGTGGAGTGGAGTAAGTGTCATACAGCCATTTAGGTTTCTTTCTGCTCTAAGCTCTGCCTCAACATACTTTATTTAACCTGGATCCTCCTCAGGGTGAACCAGAAATTACACTGATTACATTGATTGTAGATAAAATAGCTTCCTATTGTAATCCATCAACATTTATTAGAAAATATTTGATTGTTAGTAAAACCTGGCATAGAGTTGCACCAGAGAATAATTGTAACTGGGAGTATTATCACAAGAGTACATTCTTAGCCAGAGTTTACTTTCGTCCATCTCCTAGTTATTTTGAATGACAAGACATACTACTGTACACTGCAAACTGAAGAAGCACACATTTGACCTTGGCATAGATGAAAATATTTATTTCAAACTGTTACGGGTAATAAAAGAGCTTTTCTCTTTCCATTACCATTCTTAGACCATCTGTGTTAGGGGGAAAGAGCGGTGGAGAAATAAATGCTTACTGATGGAATGATTGAGTTTGCACATTATTTTAAGCCATTCTTTGCTTGATCATTGTTTGTTGAATAAACCACAATTGGCTAGATTTATACCACACATCAAGCTGAAACCAAGAAACCACAGTATGAATCATTTGATCATATTTATACTGCATCCCTAAATTGAATTTCTGCAGTTCTACCAAAGATCCAAAGCAAAGATGTAAGCAAGATATACATTCTTTGTGTATTTGTATTTCTTAGCTGATTCCTAGTTTATTAACACTAGTTTCAAACTGCATTTCTACCGAGCATTTATGGAGATTTTCAGTTAAAAAACAAGGTTACAGACAATCAATGTAATCAACCATCCTCCAAATGTTTGGGGACTACAGTTTTCAGAATTCCTACTAGTAAATTTACTGATTTGGACTTTTAGTTCTAATCCCTGTGCAGAACATCAAGTTCTTGAAGATTGGCTTCAACTTTCAAAGACCAAGAAAATACATCCAGGTATTAATTCTTTGTCTCTTTTTACATAATGAGTACTTAAAAAAATTATCACAGAAGGTGGTTTGTGTGTAGGAAGAATGGCCATTATTCCAAAATTCAACTAGGCTGGAGTTACCAAATAGAAAGTTGTTGAATCCAGTATCATTTTAAAGAGCAATAGCTTCTATCTCATTTATGTCTTGCTCTTTCCGCCAAAATGTGGAAGTCATTATTGCTTTATTCTATTCTCTCCACCTTTTGAGTTTCAACATACTAAAGCCTCTGCAATTAGGTGTAGTTAGATAATTAAGCTTTGCAATAAGCTTACAGAGTATGACTTAACACAGGAGAGGTGAATAGATGCCCTGTAATGCAGAGCTGAAAGTTCCTTTTTTCAAATGGAGATGGGGATTAGGTAGAGATGGGCTTACACATTTTGGAATTATCCCCATCTCCTTCCTTCATGCATTCATTGGTACTTTGGGTTTGGTACAATATAATTATTCTTTTTGAATATGATAACAGGAGACAAGATTGCTAAGTCTGCAGAAAAGCAGTATTGTGTTTCTTGGAGGAATCAATGCTGAGTAATGTTTGCTAACATACATAGTTAGTTTAACACAGAATCTGATACTCTAAGGCAGTATTTCTCAACCTTGGCCACTTTAAGATGTCTGGACTCCTCACTCCTAGCATTCCCCAGCCAGCATGGAAATTAAAATCCACACGTCTTGAAGTTTTCAAAATTGAGAAACACTGCTGTAATGGCTCATCCAGGCAGCTGGTTTAACATGCTTTCCTCTAGTAAAAGGAAAATATGCTAGCATACTGTACATTTGACCTCTATTCTACATCAGTACTGTACATTTGACCTCTATTCTACATCAGTACTGTACATTTGACCTCTATTCTACATCAGTACTGTGCTCCCCTTCTAGTTGCCCAAATAATAGGCTAATTCTAAACCTGCATTTGGCATTTAACTTATCCCCCATCATGCCAGTTTGATAGCTTGGAGGAGCAGAGGATGGCTGCAGGATGAAGTGATAAATACAGGGAGAATACCAGCTGGACTCTCTCCTGCTTCAACCTGTAGGGTGCTATTTTTTGACAGATTGTCAAAGATTGCAGGCAACATTATTACAATGACCAATGCCCATCGCTGCTTACCCTGCAGAAAACAAGAGTGATCAGTAAAGAGTGATCTGATTGATGACCTTGCTAGCAATCTTCATATTAATCTTGCCACTCTGTTCTCTTTCAGCTCTATGGTAAGGAAGCCAGGTGTCAGTTGCCATAGAGCAAGGGGTGCCAAACTGGCGGCCTGTAGGCCAGATGTGTCAGTCGCAGGCCATGCCCACCCGAACTCCGCAAAGGCAAAAAACATTGTGATACATCACGTGACATGATCGAGTTTGACACCCACGCCATAGAGGTTGAAGGGGGAGAGACCATTGGAGAGGGAGGCAAGTAGAGAAAAAAACAAACTAGAGAAGCCCTCTCTCCCTCCCCCCGCCCACCCCAAGTAATACAAATAACCAGAAATAATTGGTGGAAAGCCACAGAAAATACATAATTGTGATTAGCAACAAATCAGACTCTTTCCAGTGAAGCTGACCTTCTGCGCAGACAATCTGGTTTTTAAAAACAGGTTTTATTTTTTAAAGGAAGGTGTAGTACTCTCAGTAACGTATCTTTTGAAAATAGCCTGATGCTGTTTCACAAGAGTGATGAATATGAAGTTGCCCTCATTTCTTATCAGGAGTAATCTTGTATTTCTTCCAAATACTATTAAATCAATGGCATTTGAAAAAAACAAACAATGATAATGGCAAGTACAGAAGAATAGCTCATTTTGAATTGTTAATGGTGATATTGTCATAAATTACAAGCTGAGCTAAACTGGGATCAAACTGCTTAAAAACATGGAGTACTCTCAGAATATCAGTATGATGTTGCAAGAACTAAGCTGCTTGGGGTCTGACCCAGCTTACTGTTGACCATTTCAAAGTCTCTGTTAACACAGTGCTTTTGTTTTGCCTAAAACATTCATCAGCTGGTTTGGCAATGTCAACCTGACCCAAACTGCTGTAGCATTGTCAGTAAAACTGTTGTTTCACAAGCAGTTGTTTGTGCCAAGTTCTTAGAAAATGCCTTAAAAGGCACAACAGAACTGTTGTGATTTGGAATGAAAGAAGGCACGGTTCATTTAATAAGCCACAATCAACTAATTGCACATAACATGCTAAGCCATGACCCATGAATTAGAAAATGTAATGGTTGGTTTTACAGAACATCAAAACTAATACGCCAAGCTTGTTAGGATATTGTTGCATTCTGTTTGTTCAGCTCCAGCTCCATATTTTGATGTTGCATTCCTGGATCTTTGGGACTTTATTTCTTCCTCATACTCTGTGCTGTTGCTGAGTTGCTATCTAAATTTTGTTGCTTCTCTCTCTCTCTGTTTTTAAATCTTTGGATGGACTTTTTCTTGTCACTATGGAATGTCTTGGTATTTGTTGCTTGGCCTTGCTTCTCTTTGCTCCTTGAAATCCTACCAGGCAATCTATCGCATCTGAGGAAGCATTGTTTCACAGAATCTCATTCATTCTACATTCCTCAAGCTAGGTTGGAGAGTTTGTGTTCCACTGATTACAAAATCCAGGAACAGAGCAAGCAAACACCGTAATGAACGCAAAATGGGGAACCGTGATGTGAATTCTGAAATTACAACTGTCATTGGGACAGGAATTGCCATCACTAGATGAAGCAGTTATAAAATGTGATGTCGTATGATCTTGTTGCTTAGTGACAACAATCCAGGCTGGCCTGGTTGTCATCATAACCCAAGATCTACAGATTGTTAAGCAGGAAGTGGAGGGAGTCCCAAGTTAGGAGAATGGGGTGCTGCAGAGAGTGTGGGAGAGGCTCAGGAGACTGGGCACTGGCTTCTCGCAACTCAGGGGAGGGGGTACAAGGAAACTGGAGAAAGAGGGTGAGGGGTAGGGTTGTGTGCATGAGTAAAAAGAGCCAGAGAAAGTGTGTGTGTGTGTGTGTGTGTGGGTGGGTGGGTGTTAATGTGTGAACACAGAGAGGCCAAGGAAAAAAGTCAAAGGATGTGTGTAAGCAAAGAAAGGCTGGTGGGACAGACTTAGCTTGCAATCTTCCCTGCCAGCTTCCCCATTGACTTGTGAGAAGCCATCAGGGAAGGCCTCAAATGGTGATCACATGACCACAGGATACTGTAGCTGGTCATAACTTTGAGCTAGTTGCCAAGTGCTCAATTTTGTTCACATGATTGCAGGGGCACTGCAACAGCCAGAGCTCTGAGCACAATATACATTATAAATCCCTTCATTCAGTACCATTGTAATTTTGAACAGTCATTGAACAAATGGTTGCAACTACCTGAATCACAGTCATTGGGAAAGATAGCATCAGGAGAGGCTTCTCTAAGTGCTTCCTCTTCCTTCACACTCCGTATTTGTTCATTTCTGTGGCTCAGATCTGCACTGTGGTTCAAATAGAGAGGTGATCATAGAACTTGAGTCTGTTAAGGAAAATTGTGTACAAAAAGGAATACAGTTGAAAATACAGGAAGCACAATGCATGCAATAGGAACAGTACGTAACATAAAATACCAAGAATAATGATTTGCATGCTCCTTTTTCTCCGGCTTCCATCTCTTTAGTTTTATTTACAAATAAAAACGGGCCAAGACAGTCTTATGACTGCAAAGAAAAATATGTCAGATATACGAGGGCAATTTGGAAATAAACTTCCGTTTGGTTATCAATGACAGACACTCGCAGATACAGAACTTTTATTATACACATTAGAAAACTACAACATTACATTACTTTTTGACATAATCACCATTCAAATTGAGGCACTTGTCATAACATCTTACAAGGTTTGAAATTCCTTCTGCAAAAAACTCTCCCGCCTGGGAATGAAGCTACCCTGTAACAGCACTGTGAACCCATTCGGAGTGTTTTGTGCTCCTCAGAAAGGAATTTTGGTACCCAACAAGCACAGAGCTTGAGGTATCCCACATTTTCTGTCACCACCTTGTACAAAACAGTCCAAGAAATTTGGGGAAAGTGTAAAGAAAGTGCAGATATCGTGAACTGACAGACTTCACAGACCTTTTTGTCAATTTCCTGCACGAATTCATCGCTGAATATAGATGGGCAGCCACTTTGTGCCTCATCGTGCATGTCAGTTTGTCCATCTTTAAACATGCGACACCACTGATGTACGACACCTTTACTCATCACATGTGGTCCGTAAACATTACACAGTTTGCGATGAATCGCAGCTGCCAAAAGTTTTTTCACACCCAGGAATCATATTACTGCACACACTTCACATTTGGCAGGATTTTCTATGGCAGGATTTATTTTCAATTGATCTAGCGGATGAGTCAATTGCAACACAACCTTCTCCTTCCACTCCTCACTGCCTACTGAACTACTGCACATGGCACCATAGGACGGGCGTTGCTATCCCCCCCTATTTCTCTCACATGCTCAAATGGAGATTTATTTCCTGAATTGCCTTCGTACTTATTCCTTTAGTGGAGTGCTATATCACCTAAAGTGGCTACAGCTGTTGGATTTTTCTTTTTTGGTAAAAGTGTTTAAACAGTGCTTAGAAATAAATAAATAAATTGAAGACAGGCTCATCTTGGGATAAAAGCCTGAGAATTCTGCTTCTTTTCTTTGTCTCCTTTGACCTCTAAGTTTTTCATGACAGGATCACTCTATCCCACAAATAAAAAAGACTGAGCAGGGATTGCAGTATGCATTCAAACAAAAAAGAATTGATTTATCTCCAAAACAGCCCTGAAAAAAGTCTTAAATCTAGAACCTAAAAATACCAAACTATGCTAATTACCTGAACAGTAGCTTTATATATTTGCAATCTGAGTATATTTCACTAGTATTAAGACTGAATTTAGAACAAGGCAGATTTAGCGTTTAGAGACTATAGTCCTTTAATATTTGCATGTCTGCAAATCTGAAATCTTCTTTTGTGAAACTGCTGTTGAGAAAGCACCCACATATATTACATTGGGTTCCTAATTTATGCACTGAAGATGCAACAAACATACTTTATTTTGTAACACTTTCAATTTCATGCCAGAACAAACTAGGAAATAAACAATGAATGCAAATTTAGGTATGGATTAGTGAGATAAGAAGAAAAAGGGGAGGAGCCATTTTTTATGACTGAGATTGTGAACATCAAATGATCAAAGGTTGCCTCTGAGAAATAAGTAATTAAATTTCAATTCTAAAGTCCAGTTACTGGAGAATAAGGGGGTGGCTATGAGTGATTTTTAATTTACTAAAAAAAATATGTGTAAGACTATGTCATACTGTTCCTTTAATATTGAGACTGAATTAGCTGAATTTAGCTATTAGGTGTCAATAGAAAAGCCCAGCGATTATATAATTTGCTCACAGGTTTTTCATGCCAAAGTCAAGTTCCCCATGAACCAGAAATTAGCAAACACCATACAAAAGGAAAAACAATTTACTCAAAGATCATTGCAAGAAGTTATTCTAAGAAGAATTAGGAAGTCATAATCATGGACTGCTGTTGTCCAGGACTGGCTCTACTTGTGTTGGGGGGACACTCTACCAGCCTATGGCAGGTTTGTTCAGCAATAGACAATGCTGGAATTGGGCAGAGGATGCTCTTTTCATTTCCCATAATACTCTGGGAATGATGATATGCTGGGAATGCTGGGAATAATCAAAATAGCCACTACAAATACTGAGCCAAATAAGATGTTTTAAATGAGGAGACTGTTTTGATCCCTGTCTCTTAGGCTTTGCAGCGTGTAGCAGAAGGATAAAGAGTAGCCAATCCCACAGATAAGAATCTCCTAGCTGCAGGGCACAGTCATCAAACCTGAAGCGTGTATCCCCATTTCCACCCCTTTGGTCTGATCTTACAGAGATGTAAGATAACAAAATCAGATGAGGGTTCTTAACAGTTCTAATAGTATACAACAGTCAGTATATCTACTACAATATAAATCCTGACTTCCTGCTTAAGGCTTCAGAGTGTTGTAACAATATTCCTGCTGGCAGAACATTTGGAGCTATCCAAGGTTCTTATTCCTGCTGTGCCTTGGCTCAGCTGGCCTTCAGCTCTCTTCACTAAGAATGGTATACATTAATCTTTCCTGAGCAGCTGAATTCTCCTTATAAATAGTCCTGTAACTGGTTGTTCTTAGAGACTTCACCTTATAAATAGTCCTGTAACTGGTTGTTCTTAGAGACTTCACCAATTGTCTCACAGACTTATCAGTCAGTTTATTGCTTTGACCAAAGATCATAACATTACATAGAAGTTAAAAAAAATAGGAATATGAGGAAAATGGAAACAACAAGAAAGAAAAGACATGCAGTGCAGTTAAGAGGGAACCAATACTAAAATTAAGAGCTTAGAAATGTCTAAGTTTGAAAAAAGCAAGGCAAAGGGAACAGCCTCACTACTGATAGTTGGAATCATGTCCACAAGGTAGTAGTTCAGTCGTTTGGTGACTAACCACCAAAGTTTGTTTATAATTAGTATTTCCCCCTAATTCCATCCTTCTTAGGGCAGTAGAGGATATAAGGCAGGGGTCTTCTAACTTGGCCCTTTTATGACTTGTGGACTTCAACTCCCAGAACTTCCTCTGGCTGAGGAATTCTGGGAGTTGAAGTCCACAAGTCATAAAAGGTCAAGTTTGAAGACCTCTGATGTAAGGGATAATACCATTGACTTGGCTGACACTGCAAGAGCAGAGCTGCAATTTCATTAGATGGTTACCAAGTTTCCCATTGAGGTATATGGTAGGCGTGGTCTAAATGCAGAGATATATAACAGCCTTCCTGAATGAAGCATTCCTGATGTTGACTTATATTGGCAGAAGCTTTTATGTTTCCTATAATGGTGGCACCAAAATGAAAAAGTTGAAGATTGCACCATAATAGCAACTCTACAAACATCATATTCAAAACATTCATCTCTGATTTCCCCCCCATAGCTCTAGCAACTAAGTTCCCTTAAAGCAGGGGTGTCAAACTCGCAATGCCATGTGATGTGTCACGACGTATCGTGACTTTTTTTCCATTGCTGGCAATGGGGTGGGCGTGTTTTCGGCATGACGCATCCGGCCTGTGGGCCAGCAGTTTGACACCCCTGCCTTAAAGGGCCAGGGAATGCAATTGTACTGTAGGACAGGAAACAGATGTCAACTGATCTCTACATATAATGCAAAACCACAGTTGAAGGGTTTCTAATTTTTTATAGCACCTTAGCAGTGCAAGGTGAATTCTAACAAAGGTTAGAATAGAGTAATCCCATTTCTATCTTGAACTTTGGTTCGATTGTTCTGTCACTCGTGGGCTGAGCCTGACATGTAGGGTTTTCTAGGTGATAACAAGCACCTTGGCTTGCACCTAGAAGCCCATCAGCAGCCAGGGAAGCTTGTAAAACAGCATTGCTATATGCACGTAACAGGACATTCGGCATAAAGCTTAGAAGAAATGTCTAAAAAAAATCACTGGAATGTTCTTGCTTATTGCCCTTTTTTTAAAATGTGATACATAATAGTGCACATTTTTCCTATTAGATATAAACATGCCTTGTCTATTTTTGAAATGAGTCTACTCAGAGTAGGGATCCACCAACGAAGATTCAGCTTCTACATCCCTGGGTGTATCTTCTCCAAGGGCTTTTACAAGGGTGTAACTGGTTGTACTATATTTTCCCTTTAAGATAGCCGGCCTCTCTGGGAATATTCTGAGGTCTATGTGAGCTGCTGTTGATGCACAGAGGGGCAGCTATATACAGAGGAGAAATATTGAACCCAATTATGTGCTGGGTGTGTATCTGGTGAAGTGCTATATGTGTGTATGTTGTGAGCCACTAATTCCCCAAAATTTTTCATTATTTTTTTGGGGGGGAGCATTATAGTGAGGACAAGCTCTCTCCATTGACCCATATAATAAAAAAAAAACATTGGATTTTAATAATTTCTTATGCTGGTATTGAAATTGGATCAATGTCTCAATTAAAAAGCTTGCCTCTGAAGTCTACAGTTATGATGAAATCATCTCTTCTTTATATTAGACTTTCTGAGTTGGCATACAGTGGCCAGGTAAGAATATAGTACATGATTGATTGTGCTGAAAATAAGATACACAACTGAGTTTTGCAACTGGGAAATGCCTCTGATTCAACATCTGCTGAGTATTTAGTAAAGCAGTAATTTTCTCACTGAAGTTGGAACTCCACCTAAGGCAATGCTTAATCTGAGTAATACCATCTGGATTATAAAATCTCACAGGGAGAGGACTTGCTGATTGATTCACTGACGAGGGCCCTGCAATTATTACTCAGAGAAGGCGGTATCTGGCTAGCTGGAGTACTGAGCCACCAAAAAACAAACAAAAACAAACCACCCTTCAGTCAATTAAATTGTGGGTCATGCCAGTTTAACATGCTTTCTGCAGAGCCTGTCTCACCTGATGTATCCAACTTTCTCTTTTCAGAAAGTGCCAGATATCCAGGAACACTCTTATCAGTTATGATATTATGCATCTGCACTCTTTCATATGGCAACCATGGCATGTATCTGACAATAGCAGCTTCTGCAAACAGAAAATAATGCAGAGACTATGCTGGCAGGGACGTCTGCCAACAAAGAAACAAGCTCCTTGGGGGAAAATGCATATGCATCTAACTGGTTTCAGAGACCAGCAGAAAACATAATGGGCTAGGCTTTATTCTGTGACACAAATGAAGCAAAGAACAAAGAATTGGGGAAAGCAAAGCTAAGTGACTTGCCTAAAGGGAACCTACATTAACAGCACAAATTCAATTGCTATCAGCTCAGGTCTTAAGCTAGTAAAACCTTTGGCTTCTTCTAAACTGTATTATATAGAATTTGTAATTAGGAGTAGGAATGACTGGGGAGGGAGGAGGAAAAATGGTGAGTTATGAAGACAAACAAACAGCACTCAATAAAAGCTCAAATGATTGAAACTGGAGGCAGCCATCAGGGGAATCTCAAACGGGGGCTAAACTTTTATTGGGGTGTCTTAAGAGGGGAAAAATAGGAGTGGCTGGGGCGGGTATTTTCATGGACCTTTAATGCATGAAAAGCAATTCCCACTTGTTACAAGATTTAAGATTTGCTTCTCTGTAAATCTTCAAACTTTTTGGACTGAAAGTCCTGCATAAGAATAGAGCAGGTCAGGAGTAGCTTGCCAATGTGTTGGGGAGGAGACACTGACACATGATAAGTCTGCTTTTAAAGTAGGTAATAAATGCTGTCTGTAGCTCTTGGTTTTGTTTAACTTTGGAGTTTACACAAGCAGAGGTAATGACAAGAAGGCAGTTTGTCTGCAGCTAGAGTAGAAGCTTGAACAGTGACCCCAGCAAGTTTGAACTGATAAGGTTTAGAATCCTCTCCCCACATCTGTTCTGTTCTGTAGCTGATTATCCAGAATTTAACAACTAACTAGTTGAACAAAGATCAGTCTGACTGCTTAAGTATCTTTTAGAGAGAGACATCCTACAGCTGTGTGTCACAATTCCTAATGTTTAGGAAAATGGAAATGATATGATTATAATATAATTCACAGACCAATTCATGAAATAAAATAACTGTGAAAAATTGCCACACAAAAGTTTAAATAAAGTACTTAAATAGATTGATAAAGTTTTAATGCTGATGATACTGGATACATCCTCAAAGGTAGGGAGCTTCAGACTTATGGAACTAAGATCTTCACTTGATAAATTGCTCCTAAAACGTTGCCCATTAGTGGCATAATATGCAAGTTTGTCTTCAACCATCAGAATGACATAGAGTGGTATAAAATATCTAAAATGAAAAAAGTTCAGGTCATACTAATCACTGGAAGCATATCCATTAAGGCTTAAGCTATAAACTACAATATGACAGAATGTACAACTATTAAGTTGATGGGGAGTTGGAATCCACCCACTTGTTCACTAAACAATTTTTTTTTCTGGCTTGTGGAAGTTGTCAAAATTGGATTAGACAGCTGGACTTCTGAGGTAGCCAATGCCTCCTTGACTAATAGTGTGATTTCTATTCCATGAGCCTGCTAGAAAGTGGTTTCTGGAATTATCAGAAATCTTCCTGATCAATTCCAGGGAGTATTGGATGATGCAAAATTCTTTCATTTATTCCAATCCTGGAATTAGATTGGAAACAGCCCTGGACTTCCCAATAGATAATGTGCTGGAAAATTGATGAGAGAAGTGTGTTTTTACTGGTTCTCCTAGGTTTTTATATACTTCTGTACCATGGTATGCTTCTGTATTATTGATCATGGTGTAAAGAGGTTCTACTCTTTCCTAGATACATATCTCAGAAGGTTGTGTTGAGCTACTTCTCATGGCCATTAATTCATGGGTTATCCCAAGTTTTCATCTTGCCCCCATGCTTATCATCCTTTGGATGAAAACATTGGGAGGACTATTTTGATGTTTTATATGGAACCATTTTCAGTATATAGATGGTGCTCAATTCCACATCTCATTTCCATCTCAAAAAGCCTATGTGGTATGAACTAATGTTCAGGTTGGATGGATGAAAGACGCAAGTTAAAACTTATTGCTGAATAAGATAGAGGTATTGTAAGCAAGGAATTCAACTATTCTGGATGGATATTTTCAGCTCTTAATGGAGTTGCATTTTCCTGAAAGACCAAATGCACACTTTGGAGTCAATTTGGACTCCCTATTATCTGTGGAACGTCCGGCATTGGCATTGGCAATGTGACACTTATGGTTCTAGAGGGGCTCAAGCTTGCCTCAACAACCTACATTCTAATGTTTTGAGACTGAATATTTAGTGGGCTTTATGAGACTTGTTGATGTTTTACTCTGTTTGTTAGCCTTTTGAGCAGGTTAAATATTTTAAATACATTGCAGAGAGGATCTGGTTTTTCTTATTGAAATTAGCTGTAAACATGAATCACTTGCCCCAACACTCCTCCATTCTTTGAA
Organism: Protobothrops mucrosquamatus; assembly: GCF_001527695.2. NCBI lineage: Eukaryota > Metazoa > Chordata > Lepidosauria > Squamata > Viperidae > Protobothrops > Protobothrops mucrosquamatus. The sequence continues at coordinate 41,531 of NW_015387338.1, forward strand.
GATCTCTCATTTTTGCCCCCTAAATAGCAGCTTATTCAAAACCATCATGATTCCTTCCCTTAGCATTAATGCTACATTTTTGAAGTAAGCAAACATTTTTTTAAAGTAAGCAAACAGATCAGCCAGCTCCTCAGAGCAAAAAGAAAGGATGGTGAAGGGTGGGGTGGAGTGGGAGAGGGGAGAAGGAACCTTAGGAACCAATCTCTTAGGAAGTTGTGCTGTCTGCCAGGCTGAACAAAAAAAAAGATATGGGAATTACACCAAAGCAAAGTATCTAATCTTCTCTAACTTCATGCTATCTATACCCCTTCTCCTTGCACTTTAAAAACATGATTGTACTTGTAGTCTATCAGGGAATGTAAAGGATCTTGGAGTAACTACAGACAAGATACAAACATGAGAAAACTGCTTATCTTCTGATCATCTTGCACTCTAAATAGCTCAGACAGACAAATGCAAGGAAAAGAGAATTCCTCTTCAGAAGCAGTTTCTGATAGCAAAACTATATGCCAATAACTAATATAAATTGCCAGATCTACAGAGATGTGGACCTTGAATGGTGTGATGCCAGCAATCCATTAGCAATACAGTATTTAGAATTTGGCTTTATTTATTGGATTTATAAGGCTACCTAATCATACAAAAAATCAAGAGTTTGAGAGCAGCTGTTGAGGATGAGAATCATAGCTGGCTACGATATCCCTACTCCATTGATACCAATGGTGAAAGACTCTGTCATCTCTGGAGGCTTGAAGAACCATTGCCAGTCAGAAGTAAGAGTAGCCATTATAGAGTGAGAGGTATTGATAGTCAGGTTCAATAAGAGAGCTTCATAAATTTATATACTCACAAATTTATAAATTCTCCATATAAGAAAATATATAATCTAATAAGCAGCAAGAGGCTGTAAGTTGTTTGCTTCTCTGTACAGGTAGTCCATGTACAGTTTATTTAATGACTGTTTGAAGTTACAACATCACTGAAAAAAGTGACTTATGACTGTTTTTTTACATTTACGGCCATTGTAGCATCCCTGTGGTCATGTGATCTAAATTCAGATGCTTGGCAATTGACACATATTTACGACCATTGCTGTGTCCCAAGGTCATGTGATCACTTTTTGCAACCTTCTGATCAGCAAAATTAGTAACCATGTTACTAACTTAACAATGGCAGGGATTCACTTAACCACGGTGGCAGGAAAGGCTGTAAAATGGGGCAAAATTCACTTAACAACTGTCTTACTTAGCAACAGAGATTTTGGGCTCATAAGTTGAGGAATACCTGTATCAGGAGTGAGGACAGCAACTTCTTGCTGGCTCCCTTGAAGGCCTGTTTAATGATAAAATTGATGTCCTTGTTTGTTTGGCACATTCCAGGTAGATTCCTTGAAGGTGTTTACTTTGCAACATTACCCAAGACTTCATTCTTTGTTATTGCCACCCAATACTAATCATACACGAAACCAGTCCAAGGGGCATAGGTTGGGTTTTTCCTTCAGTTATTTCAGTTGAAAGTCAACTTAAGAGTAAAGGTACTACTCCCCCTTCACCTCCTTAAAATAAACCATCCGATTGTTTTGTATGGATAGTGCCTCTTGCACACTTTTAAGAGCCAGAAGAATTCTGAGATACTGAGGACATGGAAGATAGCAGTCTTTTATTTTTCCTTTTAATAAGAAAAATATATCTTAGAAATAATGTCATTGGATTTCTCTTGAACTGAACCACTCCTATGGCAACCTTTCCATATCACAAGAATGCAATGATGTGACTGAAATGAGATGTCAAGTTATTCAGTTTTTGAGTATTATAGACCCTTTTTTTGGATGCAGTGAGTATGTAGTGACTATCAAAATACTATCTATTTTCTACCAAGACCAACTGACTCAACTGTAGGCTATTATTACTCAGAACAAGCCCTCTTAGCAGCAGTCTCGGGTGGTCAATGCTGGTTGACAAAATTTCTGAAAAGTTTTCTTTGCTGACAAAAGAACTGGCCAGAGTCAGTTTGGAATTGGGTGGTGACAGACTGAATCAAGCCAATCAATCAGTCAATGAAGCTGACTCCTGGGAAAGCAATGATGAGCTGAAGATGGATCTGTAAGAGCAGAGCCAATGACTGTTGCAGAATGAGGAGCTGGTTACTGGATTAGCTCCTCTGATTTCCTCTCCAGAGTAAGGAGAGAATCAGGATTGTCCACAAGCATTCCATACAGCGGTCCCCATGAAGAGACTTGTAAGTCTCTGGAAAGTTTTAGACTTCTGAGAGTTGAGAAATTGCCCTCTTGCCCAAGCTGTGGTTTGGCACTTTCAAACAGACTTTGGGTTTGCGTATTTCTTTTCTTAATCTTTTTTGGAAATTGTGTGTTAGCTTTTGGATATTCAGTACCTTCAGAATGGCAAGTTTTATTATACCAAGTGAGTTTCTTTTTATCCTTGATGAAAGAAGTTTCATGCAAGTTTAAGGATTTGAAAAACACACACAGCAAAAGCGTAATTAGAACATTGATTTTGTAAATTGATGAACAGATTAAGGGGCTAGAAGGATTTGAAATAAGATCTTGAAATAAAATACAATAATCCTTCCTATGAAGATTTTGAAACTAAGTTTAAAAAACTTTAGTATGAGAAAATGTTGATTAGTTTTAAAAAATGATAAGAGAGGACTTTGAAAGTGTCACTAAAGGAAACCAGAAAGAACTAAAGATTATAAAGGAGAAGAGTCCCATTAAAACAGAATGGAGCAAAATAATCTGACATTGCAAGATTTCAAGGATATTTGGGAACTATGTATTCATTAGTTATTCTTAAGATTGTCTGCTATTATAAATATGGATTTAAAATAAATTATAGTAGAGGAACAGATTTTACTGGATAAAACAGAGACTGAGGCTGATTTGAATGTAGATTTGAAAATTAATTTAAAAATGTCAGGCTACAAGAATGATATTGAAAAATTGTTATACTGGATATACAAATGAAACTGGCTGATGCCTTAATAGCTAAAAGGGACATACAAATAGTAAATCAGAAGAGTGACTTGAATAATTTTATCTTGGATTTACTAAAGAGATATGTTTCTGAGTTTCTGAGAAGATGCAAAGAGAAAATGAAAAGAAATGGACTTTTGGGAGATCAGTTAAAGGGATTAAAGATCAAGATTTTTAAAAGTTAACCAAAGGAACACAAAGTTGGTTTATTTGATCAAAGTTTATATATATATAATAAAACCAATAAATAACGATCACCAAGAGGAAAGTAATAAATGGTAAAAGTTTTAATGAGCCGAGCTTTCGTTGGGCTCACCCAACATCATCAGGGCTTTAAAAGTAGTCACTGGGAAGGAACTTTTATACGATGTTAACAGCCTGTATCCGGCTTCTGGAACATGTCACCGGACCCAGCTGTTCGTGTTGTATCCTAAATGCATTACCTACATCAACGCATGATGTTTTTTCATACCTTCTCCGTGTTTTACCGTAAGTGTTCTCCTCGTTAACTTCAGGGGTGGAGTCAATTCTGTGTGTGGCACTATATATATATATTCTTAGTTTGTATTAATTTTTATATATTTACATCTGTAAACATCATGACAAATTATTAAAAAATAAATCAATAAATGAAACTAAAGTCATTGCTGTTTTTTGTGATATGCTTTAACATGACTCTACAGCTTCTTGGATCCCTTCACTTACCAACCTAAAAAAGTTCTATGGGAGGAATTCTATCCCTCTTAGTGTTTAATAGGAGGCCCTGGACTGCAGGAAAGACATCTGTATAATAAGAGAGGTCATCCATATATATCCTTGTCTACCTTAAAATGCAGTAAGTGCAAGAATAGAGCAAACTAGAACCAATTGTCAGATAGTAAACACAGTAGCATCAATACATTTTGTCCGCCCCGTCTGCACTTTGCTTCATTCTATTGTCCTCATTTTGTTTGTTAAAATGCACATCACCTTTGCACTTTTACTTCATTAAGCAGCATGCAAAACAACTGTAACATTATGATTTTGTAACAATTTCAAATGTATATTTACATTTCTCAGTATATACAGTACTTTTGCATTTATTGGCCAAACTATAGAGAAGGTGAAAAGAGAACAAGAATAATGGAGTAAAATACATCCTGCAGACTTTGCTTTATATTTCAGGTTATAGTAGGAATATATACTTACTTTTTAAAAAAAGCACAGGAATATACATATACTGTTTTAAAAATCATAAATTTAGGGAAAAGGCTTGGAATGTTTTTATGAAGACATTGTGTTCCAATATTTGAGGGGCTGTCACAAAGAAGAGGGGGTCAGCCTATTCTCCAAAGCACCTGAAGGCAGGACAAGAAACAATGGATGGAAACTAAACAAGGAGAGAAGCAACCTAAAATGAAGGAGGAATTTTCTAACAGTGAGAACGATTAACCGGTGGAACACCTTATCTTCAGAAATTGTGGGTGCTCCATCACTGGAGGCTTTCAAGAAGAGACTGGACAGCTATTTGTCTAAAATGGTATAGACTCTCCTGCTCCAGCAGGGGGTTGGATTAGATGACCTCCAAGGTCCCTTCCAACTCTGTTATTCTGTGTTCTATGTTTTTATCAAGACATTGATAAATTCTAAAGCAAAATAACATTATCAACTTTTATATATTCCACATGCATCATTACTGGCCTCATTTCCATTCCACATGCAGAAACTCTGGTTATTGGATATTATTTTGTTGAAAGAAAAATCTTCATCAGGGTCCAGTCCAAGCTGGGAATAAACAACATGGAGACTGCTTTAGAAAGAAGGTTGTAGTTTATTGAAAAGGAGAGCCAGACAGAAAGATGGCTCTGGGAAAGCTGACTACCTGTAGTAGGGAGTGGTGGGTTTTTATACCTTCTTGAGCTTTTGTTTGGAGTTATTCCTGTGGCATGAACTTTGACCTGAGTCTGAGTGTGCCTTTCTGGTATTCTGATGGTGGTGGGTTAATCCTATTGTGTCCCAAAGGTCATATGCTGCTTACCTGGGGTTGTGGCTGATGGCTATGTCCTGTGTTGGATTTTTTTGGGTGTGAGGGATTGTTGATTCTAGAGATCTTTGTCTTTGTAATCCAAGCTTCCTGGTTCTAATCTTTCTGACAAGATTATCACATCTGCATTTCTGCAGACCTGGTTTCTGTTTGGGGCAGAGAGACTTGGGGGTGGGTGGGTTCTGCCTTTAAGATCCTTTGGGGAAATATAATATTCTGCCTTTTAATATTCCCAAAAATATTTCTTTCTCTGGGGGGGGGGCTGACTTCCCACAATTTCAACACTGGTGGAAGAATAATAAACTCCATTGCACTGTGGGCAGCAATGGATTAAAGTATGCTGGACACATGCCTAGCTCTCTTCTTTTTCCTATTTGAGGCAACTTCCCATTTAATGATAGGGCTTGTCCTGATCCTTAACGAAGACAGACCATCAGAGGTGTCTTTGGGTTTATGGTTTTGCAACAAAATGCACTACCAGCTAAAGAAAATAAAGCCATTTCTCTGCTCTTGGACATCTTGCACAGATCGATGTTCCTCAGTTCAGGCCTTTGAATAAATAGATTAATAGATAAATTAATTTTTCAAGGGACATTAATTCTTGGGGGAAAAATAGAGTGTTGGAAGGAAATGTGTCTCAATGTCTTGGCAACTTCCAGGCACAAAAGAGATGCTGTATTTTCTGTCTGGAGAGATCCACTCCTCTCATTCACAAACTCAAGCAGAGCTGACTTTGAGACAGAACGTCTCCTGCTGAAATCATAGATTGCTCCAGGCCTTAAAGGCACAAAAGCTGTTTTGTTGTGGGAGAGAAAAAGGGATTCACTGATGCCTGGGCTGGATCCATTTGTCAATGTAAATGATTCTTGTAGCACCCAGAGGAAGCGGGTTACATCTAAGAGGAGGTGGGAAGTCAGTAGGATCAATTTACAGCCCAGAGAGAGGAGACAGTAAATCAAAGATGTCCACAGGGATCAGGGTTTTTTTCCCAGAAAATATTTCTTTTTTATTGATGAGTGTTTGACTGATGTGATGCACACTGATAGCCTTTGCAAGCTTGCTTTCAGATACTTCCGAGTGTGATTAAGTTTCATGTGAATGACTCTGCTATATTAGCATTTTTCTTACAAGCCACTTAGGCTGTTGACAGGAACTTCTGGCCTTACTATTTGTATTTCAAGCTCCTTCACTTGTGTGTTCAGGATAAAGTTGTAGTGTAAAAATCATCACCGCTGTTTGCTGTGAAATTTTGTTTATTTCAGTATATACTGAGGTAGATCTAGAAAAAGTTAGCTGCGTCTTCTCCGTTAACTTAAATGGGTGAGATTTAACTTATAGTGGAGTTTCTCCACTGATTTTCAATAAAGATGGAACTCATCTAAAGTTAGTATCCCACCGATAGTTCTTTGGTTAGAGAAAAAGAAACCAAAAAGAGTAGTTAAAGAAACTGTAAACTAAAATTCATCCTCCAGTTTTATAATAGTATGTCTTTCCTGCAAGTTCTATTTCAATTATGAGGAGTGCTGAATGTCTTTGGGTGATGTTTTGGAATTTATTCCATTATTGTGACGTTAGGGAGACTGCTGTGTATTAATTTTTGTTTCTGCCAAGCTGATCTAAAAAATACTCGTGAGTTCCTCCCTGCCTAATGATTTCCCTTGGGATTCATTTGGAAGAGGAAAACCAAGAAGGTCAGAGGCTACAGGAGAATTGGTTGGATCAACTGTCCCTGGGAATGGTGAGCAGATTTGAGGGAGGAAGATGTACTTGTACCTCATGTCAACCTCATTATGTAGGACTGTGAAAATTAACTCCGCAGAAAGACTAGAACTACTTTTATTGAGATTAACAATAATAACAGAACTTTGTAAGTCTTATTGTGCTGTGCTCTCCCACTCTAGCCTTTTCTTATATTCTTGTAACTTAAGCAGTTTTGCCTGAGTCAGTTCCAAATATTATCTAACTTCTTTGGATTTAATAATAATAACAATAATAAAGTTGGAAGGGACTTTGGAGGTCATCGAGTCCAACCCCCATGATTCTTGCACATACTCATCAAAATCATCTTATTTACTGTCTACATCTGCACAGCCTAGATGCAGGTGGCCCCACCAAGCTCCTAGAGCTAAACCAGACTAGCAGGCATCAGGGTCTTATTTCAGATCCAGCAGGCATCAATGGTCTTATTTAGTAGCCTTGCACTCTCTTCTGCAACAACCCACTTCTAAGTATCATCCAAGGCAACTGAACCAGGATTGACACACTTTTTGCCAGATAGATAGATAGATAGATAGATAGATAGATAGATAGATAGATAGATAGATAGATAGATAGATAGATAGATAGATAGACAGATAGACAGACAGACAGACAGACAGACAGACAGACAGACAGACAGACAGACAGACAGACAGACATTCAATCTTCTAAAACAATGTTTCTCAAACTGTGGTCCTAGAAGCCCTGGAGGCTCCCCCAAGACCCACTCAGGGGTCTGCAAAATCAAAATAATTTGCCAGCCTATGTTGAAAAACAATACAATATTAAAATCTCATCAAATATTTGTGAGAAGCGGTAGTGGCAGTAAATATGTCAGTTTTAATTTTAATATGGTAAATATTGATAAATATAATCCATACAAACAAAAGCTCCTTGGGGTCCTCCATAATTTTTAGAAATGGGAAAAGGTCCTGAGAGAGAAGAGAGGGAAAAAACAAAAAACACTGCACTAGATGTTAGGAGGTGCTGCTTTTCAGCTGCATCTTGTTGCATTATCTTCCCTTAGAAATAAGGCTTTCTCTCTCTTAGCATTCCAGAAACTTGAACAGTATGCAAGTGAAAAAAAAATAAAATTAGTTATATTGTTTGTCTTAAAAATGTCCTGCTGTTAAACAAAACATGACAAATGATCATGTATGTTTGTATGAAGAAAAACGAGTGCAAAACTATATAAATTAAATGTAAAAATTGGAATAGCCCAGATAAATTTTTGCCCTATTCATACATTCTGTCTGAGTTTGAAGAACATAATAGACTAGGTGAAAAGGGGTTGGCGTTGTGATAATTCAACCACTGTTTTAGCCATAATTTGGTTTATGTATTTGTTTAGGAATATTGTAGCACACAATATTCTGTGAATACAGCAGTTGGGTTTAGAGTCCAATTTGAATTTACCCAAAATGTAACTTACTAATCTTGATTATTAAGACATTTTCTAAGTTTGAACTATACATTGACTCATAAACTAACAAAATGGGCTCAGTTAGCAGAACCTACTAGACCACAAATGAACTACCCAAGGTTAAAACTAACCACGCTTAGCATGTTGTACAAATGCATCTTATTGATCTTCCACAGAGTTTCACTCACTCTCCCAGCCCAAATATCTAGGGAAATAGCCACACTTCAGAGAGCTGCAAAAGTTAACAGCAATAGTGAATCTCAGACTTACTGTATTTGATGAGATTTTAATATTGTATTATTTTTCAACATAGACATGGCAAAAAAAATTGATTTTGATTTTGCAGACCTCTGAGTAGGTTTTGGGGGAATCCTCCAGGGATTCTAGGACTACAGTTTGAGAAACACTGTTTTGGAAGATTGAATTTGTTTATCTATCTATCTATCTATCTATCTATCTATCTATCTATCTATCTATCTATCTATCTATCTATCTATCTATCTATCTATCCATTTATTTATTTGTTTGTTTGTTTGTTTGTTTATTTATTTCCTGCTTTTATTATTTTTTATAAATAACTCAAGGTGGCAAACATATTCAACACACTTTTCTTCTCCTCTTTTTCCCACAACAACAACAGGACACCTGTATATCAGGGGATGCTGTTTTGAGACATGCTATCTAAAATATGGCTTACCTAAAATCTTGTACTGAAAATTAAAAGAGCATTAGCAGTTCTCAAATCTACAAACAAGATTTGTACCTCGGGAGTATGAATACATGTGGAATGTGATTTAGATATGCCATCCCAATGTGGCTGTTAGAAACAGGGATAATGAGATAGTAAATATGTGGAGAGATGTCTTTTTAAACCCCGCCTGATGCAGTGGCCAACTGATAATATGCGAAAAGCTTTCTGTGTGCCATGTACCTTCTTAAATCTTCCCCTGTCCTTCTTAGCCTGTATCTTCCAAGAGTAGATGATCTAAGACTGTTCTACTGATAGTAACTTTAGTTGATTTTAATGCAAGCTGTCCGTAATTCAAATCAGGTCACTGACATGAATGGAAAAGCTGGTTTTACATGAACTGCTATTTATTTATTTACGTGGTCCTAGCATGTGGTAGTATCAGGCTGGCTTTATCTGGATCTGAAAATTAAGCCAGAGTTGAGTTGTTGTGAGGCTACTCAGTTAAAAAAAATAATCCTGGAAAAAGGCAATGGCAAGGCATCTCCCTTATGCTGCCCATAAAAACAGTCAACTTGTATGCAACTTTACCATATTTATTCATTTATTTGATATTTTTGTATTCTACTATTCTCCAAAAGCTCAGGGCAAGCTCAGACCTTGTTATAAAATAGTGACTGAGTTAAAGACATCCGGTGAACTTCAACTGAGATAAAGCTAGTACTGGGGTTCCTTGGTCCTTAACCAGTAGCCACACTGGTTCTCAGTTGCAAGATAAGATAAGAGTAAACTGTTACAGTTTAGCTCCCCTGCGAAAAAGGAAGGCTCTTGTTCCGGATTCTAATATGACTATCCTCAAGGAAGACATTCTTTCATCTCTCCTCTTTGGACTTTCCTACAGTATTTTTCTTACTGATGAACAGCCATTGAACATATTCAGCTTTTGGTGGGAATAATTTTCTCTCCTACCAGCAGTTTATCATAAATAATATTTGTGTAAACCATTTCTGTGAAATGACCTTGGCTGAATTAGCAGAAGATAACTAGAGCTGGATCACTGATGGGAGACCAAGAGGGAATATCAGGACCATACTGTAGGCTAAATTAGCCAGTCAAAGGCACAGCTCAGAAAACAGTAGCTGCAATCAATTTTGAAATTTTGCTGAGAAACAATTACATAGTTGTATCCAGAAATCGAGTGTGACTTGGAGGAATCTTTGCCATCCCCAGGTATTAATATTCAAGATTCTTCCAAGGATTTCGGTACTTTCTTTGCCTTTTCAATGATCCCATTTTGGTTTCTGTTGGTCTTCAGTTCTTGAATTCAGTACTTGAAGAAATTTATACATTCACCAGCCTTATAAGAAAGAGAATCACAAGAACGACTGAAAGTAACGTCAGTGCCAAACAATAACAACAGTTGATACTGAACTGTAGGTTAATTAAAACATCTTTTTAATTTTTTAAATATGTTTGTTGAAAATTGTTAAAAGTTTAAAGAGAAATAATAAGAATACAAGTGAATTACAACAGAGAAAATGAAAAAGGAGAAAAATAACAGAAAATAAAAGAAGAAAATATAAAAGAGTAGAAAAAAGAGAGAAAGGTATAAAAAAAGATGTAAAGGTATAAAGAATAGCTTCTGATATTTTTCACAGCAGTTATAAGTACAATTATATTTTAAACTCTGTCTAAAGTTACATCATAATCCTCTTCTTCCTATTATCTGCCCTGACTAATCATCAAAACCATAAAGTACTAATTTGTTTTTTTCAGTTACGCAAAAAGTCCATAAGGGGTTTCCAGTCACCAATAAATGTAGATATCTTTTCTCTAATCAAAGAAGTCAGATTCAGATTATCCATTTCATCAAGTTCTGTCAGTTTCACCAACCATTCCTCCATGGTGGATAGTGCCAAATCTTAATTAAAAACCTGATTATTTAATTATGGTGTTAGAGCAAATTATTTTTGTAGCTTGAACATCAGCATTCTTTTATAGTATTGAAACATGTTTGTTCTTGTTTATGGGTTTTTGTATGTTTTAAGTTTATAAAAGTCACACCAAAATATAAATATTGAAACTTTATACTGTCTGTTTAAATATATATATTTAATGTATAGTATATATTCTGTATATATTGTGTAGGGTATACAGTGTATATTCTACATATTCTATTTAATTTCTATATAGTATGAATAATTTTCAGAGTACCACAGGATTAGGCAGTGTAACAACAAACAGACACAGTCTTTGGTAGCATTCTTGATCCTCTTATGCTTACACAAAATCTTGCATAGATTTACATTCATTTGCTCTTGTTCCCTCTTTCTTTTAATTTCAATATTTCTGCAGCAAGAAATTATCTGAAACCCTATTTTTCATCTGGTTCTAAAAACCTTTCCAGCAGCTATGCCACAAATTTAATTTGGCAGTACAAAATAATTAAAACAACATAAGAAGACAGCATCCTTGGAACCCCTTTCAGTTAACCCATGGTTTCTTGAACCCGCCTCCCTTCAATGTCTGGCTTTTAGCTAATCCACAGGGGCCTTTTTTCCATCTTTTGTTTCCGAAAGGAGTTAAACAGGAATGCAAAGCCGACCTGGTGGAAACTTCAGTTTTTAAAATCGTCCTGCGCTGGAGAAGACGAGTCCAATATGACCTTCATTATGCAGCATTACTTTTGCAAAAAGAGAGAGAGAGAAAGAGAGAGAATGATGCTAACATAGCTCAGCTGCTGCAGTTGTACAAAAGGTCCTGGAAAAGTAATAAAAGATTTGGCTTAATTTACTTCTTCTCCCTATGTGGTAATAAATAATAAATATTGGTGCCTTTTGGGAGGGAGATGGGTCAAGATGACTTTGTCTATTGTTGACTGTTGGATTTGGGATGCAATGCTTTCTCTGTCTAAGCAATTTGCACCTTTGCCATGCTGCCTGAACTTCTTGTCTAATTGAGGTGTCTAGGTTTCCACGGCAATAGGAAAAGGAGCCTGCCAATCACTATACAATGCACGTGCCACACATTTTTCATCTGGGGCAATGAATTCCACATATCACAATTTTCTGGAAGGAGCTGTTTTCAAGGAAAGAGATGGATTCAGGGTGCATTATAAATGGCTTCCCTCTATGAAAACCAAGTTATTCTCTTCACATCTTTCCTTGCATTAAAAAAAAGGACAGTTTATGTTACAATTAACCCAAGATTAGGTATTCATTTTTTCTTCTCAATTTAACTCCATATGCTGTCCTTGTAACATTCTCAGGGATTTTCCTAGCCAGATTACAAAAGATTTTTTTTTTAAAGGAACTGAAATTCTAAGAGTCAGACAGTACTGAGACAGCCAACCTTTGTCATCTTTGAAGAACATTCTGAGAAGTAACAAAGCAAATCCAAGGATGATTGCAAAGTGCAGCATTTTTTTTTTTAAAAAAAGATTGTTTGGGGCTATCTAAAATGCTGGCTGTGAAATACATCATGGGAACAATAGTAAGCGATCCGCTACTTTGCTCTCTGCTTTGTCACTTCCCTCCTTGTCTTCCCCCTCCTCCTTAGGGAATTGCTGATGTTTGGAAACAAATCTGCTGTTTGCCTTAATCGAGCAGGTAACTGTTGAGGGGAAAAAACTGATCCTGTATTAAACCTGCTAAACTGTAAACCAATGCACATTCAGCCTATTCTCTCTCTCTCTCTCTCTCTCTCTCTCTCTCACACACACACACACACACACACACACGCACGCACACACATAGAGACAGACACAGAAACATAAAGGCACAGACAAATACACACAGACAGACACATAAACACAGACACAGACATATACAGACAGGCACCAGGTGTGGAATTTATGGCGTACAGGGTTGCCTTTCAGATATTTAAGGTTACCTTGTGTTTTCTAAGCAATTGTCATTCATTCTTTCCAACTACTGTACCCAATTCTTTGGAAAATAAAAGGCCTTCCAAGGACAGTCTGTGCTCTTAAATAAGGAATTCTCATCACAGTGCCAAACTTTGGTTTCCAGGGAAGGTATGTCGCAGGAGGGGGGTGAGGTGGGGTGGGGTGGGGTGGGGAGGAGACCTGGAGGATTGCAACTGCATTTTATTGATACTAGCTAATCAGATTCATGAAATTAGGAGGAGGATGAACAGAACTACCAGCTTGCCAGAAAAGAAATGCATCAGAACATATTGGTGTAAGGCTTTGCAGAACGTTTTAGCTAAGGAAGCTAGACTGCAACATGACACTATTTTGTTCCTTCCCTAGGCATATATCCATCGAAAAAGAAGGCGGCTTTTCACTGCCTTCTTTGAACAATATGTATTAAAACTCCGATTGGACAGAATCTTAGTTTTAGAAACCCAGAGAGGGATTTTTCGGGGTTGTGTTTATTTGTAAAACAAAAGCGGAACTACCTACAGATTTGCAGTACAGGTAGTCCTTGTTTAGCGACTGCCTCATTTAGTGACCAGCCTTTGCAATTACAATGGTATTGAAAAATTTAACTTCATGACCAGTCCTCACATTTGTGTTGGGAAACGGCCAGCCAGACAGGGATCAAGTGGACAATTAGCCTTGAATCATTGCACAGCCATAAGAGATCCAGGAGTGACTCTTCCTGCCAAACTCCATGGAACTTTATCTGACTGTTCCCAAGGGAAGGCAAGCAATCTGGGGAGATTCCTATATTATAGGCAGAATACAATAAAGCAGTTAACCTGAACCTTACGTATGTGGATCTGGTTGCTTGCACCTGATATTTTGCGCCCTTTGCCCGTCTGTAAAACAAAGGAAAGTTGAAGTAAGAGCATAAGCACAATCACAGTTTCACTTAGTATCCACTTTGCCAAACAACCAAGTTTGCTAAATGAGGACAATTTATATATCAACAATACCTTTTTCAGAGAGACAAATACTGGATGAGATCTTTTAATTCACAATTTATTATGCATTTCACAGATATGATGCAACTCAGCAAGACATTTTTTTTAAAAAAGGAGCAGAAATTCTTCGTAAGGTTTGAAGGGCAGCTGCTGAATATATGTGCTATCAAGTTAATAAGATTAAAATCCAGCTGCTTTAATTTTGGGTATTTCATCATACTAATAGCAATGCTATTAGCTTAACAGTAATTGATTCTCTGATGGACATGAAAGCATTTTTGTTTTCGATATGCATGACATAAGGCCACTTAACTGTTTATAAGAATCTCTTCAGCTGTATAATTCATTTGTTGAGGAAAAATATGGATATTCTGAAATAATATATTTTGATATATTTCATTCTTATTTCTTTAAAATAAACTGACAGCAGCCAAAATTTCCTGGGTGATTTACAATAAACGCCTGCATTTTATTAGAAGTTTGTATGGGCAATTCTGCCACTGGGCAGAACGAGGCAGGGGCCACCAGGTAAGCAACACAGGGGGTGAAACACAAGAAGTTATGTGCTAAGGACAGAGTGTAGATGTCCCACATGCTGTCTTTCTCCTAAACTAATCTGTTGCCCTCAAGTGCAGTGGACTTTGTCCTCAACAGATGTTGAAACTGCTATGAACTGTAGTCTGTGCTATCCCAATTGGAGTAGCACAATGTCCTAGTTTAAAAACCTGATTTAAAATATAGATCTCTAATTTCTTCTTTCTTGTTTGTGTAACATAACTACACTAAGAGTGCCAATTATTTAAGCATCACTTGCAAGCCTCTGAGAGAACAGCAGGAAAGTCACTTACACACAGTAGTGCTTGCTCATTAATCTTTCAGTAAACACCTGCCATTATAAGGAGTAAATGGTTTATTTGGTCAGCGAAGCCTGAACAAGAAGAAACTGATTTTGCACTTGATAAGATAATGTAATTAATGAAATAGTTTCACCAGGGAAAAGAAATGGGAGGAAAAAAAAGAACAATTTTCTCTACTTTCTTTCTTATGTAGCAGACAAATCTTGCTGTTTTCATGAATGTATCATTTAATAGGACTATAAAATAAAAGTATTTAAGTTAAGCTGCAAGACAGAAGTCTCTAACCTGCTGGGTCTGAATAGCACATCTGGGATTTTGAGAGCATGCTACTGGCATCCTCACAAAATGGCTGCCTTGAGGGATAAGTCTGGTCAAAAGACAGTAGGCAAACTGATGAAGATGTTTCCTGGTATTTAACTACATACTACTAAAACTCTCCTGTCTGTCTGTTTGTCACATTCATTTGGGCGAACAGTGCATTATAAGTCTACAGTTTTTGAATCAGCATACTTCAAATGGGCTAACGTAAATAATACATCCAAAATCTGGATATCTATTATTCCCTTGGACCTGAAATTTATTTATTTATTAATCAAATTTATATAGCCACCCATTTCACAAGAAGTGACTCTGGGTGGCCTACAACAGTCAATAAAAACATTACACATATAAAAATAGATATTTTAAAATAGAAGAATCAGCATTAGAAGTGGAGATAATTAAAACTAAAATAGATACAAACTTCAAGCACACACACTATCTCAGTAGTGGAGCCATCTAAATGAATCTCTGGTTCTCTCTGATTATGCCATCAGACACCTAGGTCTGATGGCATAATCAGGACTTGAGGGACTTCCAGAACATCCAAAGGGATGGAGATAACTTAAAATCTGAGAGAATGTTCCATATGGCAGGTGCCACAGCAGAGAAGGCCTTCTATCTGGGAGCCATCAAATATAGGTTCCTGGCAGAAATTTGGCAAAGTTGTGGCTGCTTCAGTGTCACCATGCTGCTGCCCTCAGTCATGATCACATGGTTGTTTCCAATATTTCCTGATGGCTTCCCATAAGAAAAGTAAATTGGGAAGCTGGCAGGAAATCAGAAGTCACTCCTGCCCCCACTGCTTTTTTTGCCCATCCATAGTCATTCTGTTTCTCTATTTAGGTAAGGCAATAAGTTTGAAACAATGACCCAACAGGTCATGGGTTGTCTAGTCCATTCTACCACCTGAAGAAACTTTCCTCTCCACTGCTGCCTACTGTTTGTTTCTGGGCTGACTCTACCAAGCAAGTATTTGGCAAAAAATAGCCACGGAAAGACTATAGGGATCATGTGAAGTCTAGGGACATTCTTAGAAATAAAGATAATGCTGGATATGAAGTTTTGTTTAGATCATGTCAGCTTCCCATTTATTTATATATTTATGAAAGTTCCAGTAGACATTGGGTAGGCACCAAACCATGTGTTTGTGGCCATAACGGTGCCCATGAATATTATAATAATGGCCCAAGCGATCTATATACTACTAAAACTCACATGGCTGTAAACTTTAACTGGGTGAAATAGTGTATTATAGGGCAAAATGTTTTGAACTGAGATACCTTACCTCAAATAGGCCAATTTACAGTGTGCGCCAAAATCTGGAACCCATGACTCCCATGGAATTGAAATATAAACATCTTGTGACATAAGAACTATCATAAAACATTTTATGACATAATACAAAATGTCATAAAACATATAAGGTCAACTCCTGAAGTTTGACTATGCTATGCAGTTCAACATGGACTACTTTCAAGGCTAATAATAATCTCTGAATATCTCTTTGAATTTTTAAGAACTTTTCCAGTATCTTCCAAGTTCTGCCATTGTTGAAGGCATTGAGGAATCTGGCATCTCTGAAACAATGACCCAAGGGGTCATGGGTTGTCTAGTAAGTTCTAAATTTGCAATTTTGTACTACATATCTACTACCATTTCACAAACAGGAAACCTCAATTCTCATATTATGGATAAGAGTTTTAGGTATCTTTCTTCTCTCATTGTCATTATGATTAATAATTACTTTATCTTAATAATTGTTAGCATGACATTTCAAGAATCTAGGCTTCTATGCAACTAAATTTAGAGCAACTATTATGAAACAAAGGAATTTCAATGAGAGAATGCAAGATACAGCCACTGGATTGTTATTTATTGAGAGATTCACTTCCATACTTTGGAAGAAAAATGGTACTGAAAGAAAATTACTACTTCTAGGATAAAATGTTTCTGTATGTGCTAAGTAAATCATTATCTAATGTTGTTGTAAACAATCTTTGTCAATAATATAACTCTTTGTATTTTCATTTCTCTCTGATCTTGTTATGGACAGTTCTACTACTGCCACCACCACTGATTGTGGGAAAGATATGTGTAATTCAAGATACATTCCAAGCATCTGAATAAATGGGTTGATATCCACTAAAATGAATGTCTAATAAATTTATTAGTCTTTACCACAAGTTTGTTAGTTCTCCTGAAAATAACATTAATTGCATGGGATGTACATATTATTAAATATTACAGAAGATCTTGTTCATAAAAGAAGATCATCATTAGGTAATAAGGACATGCAAAGCTGTGCATAATTGTTTCAATTTCTTTTCCAGCTATTTATGGAACAAACAGTGTCTCAATGTCCAAAGAGATCTGTTGAATAGGTGAATGACACAAATAAAATGAAAACATACTGTTTAAGCAAGAATTGTATTTTCTTTCTTTCTACTTTTGCTTCCTGGTATTGTAATTGAGTGTTGCCCTTTGATGCTACTTCTTTTTAAAACTGGCAGTTTCAGTTCTAGCTCCCATTTTAAAGTTTTATTATGTGATTTCTATTTCTGAGACCAGTGCAGTCTTTTTTGATGTTGTTAAACAAAAGTGGTTATTTCTTGCCCTTTCCTTGCCTCCTCTACTAATGCGCAATCAAGACGTGCTGTTGAATTAGACTATGTACAGTTATTTTCAATAACATCTATGTGTAGGCCATGTGTGGGAGAGAATTTCTTTCATTATAATTTAGTATTTGCTAAGAGCAATCTGCAGCATAGGGATAAAACTGTGAGACTTACTTTTTTTTCTTCACCAACATGTGGGTGAATCTTGAAAAATTTCAGCTTTTTTATTTTTGTGAGGAATGAGTGGGAGGAAAAATATGACTCAATATTTTGCTTCATAGATAAAGACGTCATGGCTGAGTTTTGAAGGTTTTTAGTTGATCTTTAAATAATTCCTTTATTTCTAATCTTGTCTTTTTAATAAAGGAAAGCTTCTGTCATTTACAATTTAACTAAATAAGATATGAATACTTTATTTATTAAAGATACTTTGATACCTTTACTTCTCTTTCTAAAGATTTTTAAAGCCACTTTTATTCATGTTATTCATTTAAATTTTAGTCCAACCAGTCCTTGAATAACACAGCAATGTATAACCAGTATATGCAACAAGGGTTTGGGCTAATTTCTCTGCCATATAACCTTTGAAAACTGAAAAGTTAGCTTTGAAACTAAATTACAAGTAAGGGGAAATTGCCATCAGAGGACTTTGTTGACATTATTGGCTCATATCTTCCCCCCCCCTCAGTAACACATCATTTAAAAAATAATATTAGCCTTGTCCCAAACTGTTTTACTTCCTTGGCTTCAGCTTGTGAGAAGGAAAAACAATCCAAAACTCAACCCAAACTTTTTCCATACTTAAAACTTAATTTCAGAGGGTCTAAGCAATCCATTATTAATGCAACAAGGGGGCATATGTATGAAGTTTACTTACTTGAAGATTTGTTTTCATGACATATTATTAATTATTACCCTTGATTAACTAACACACCTATTTCAATTTCCATATTATCTTCCTCATAGAAGAGTTGAGAGCAGTTAACCAAAGAATAATGAAAGCCATCATAAAATAATACAATAAAAGTGGTTCAAAACTACCATAAACATATGAAAATACTATGTTCTTTGTAAAAAAAACAAAAACAAAAATGATAATCAAAATATGGATTGGGTCCAAAGTACTTGTTGTTCTGTAAATGTCAAGATGAACAGATATGTCAGTTGTTTTCTATAAGAAGTAAGCATGGGGCAGCTGAACTCTTCAGGAGACAATGTTCCCTAATATCAGGCTGTAAATTGCTTGTAAATTGTTTAAATAAGTAAATAAAGTAGGATGCTGTCAGTGAGAATGCTCTGTTGCTAACCTATCCCATGAACTAAGCCCCTCAACTGATCTTTATGAGGCAATATCCTCACCTCATAAAAATGGCTCAGTGATTAAATACACTGGTGAACTCCCATTACATGGCCCAGCTCCTGCCCACCTCGCAGTCTGAAAGCATGCAAATGTGAGTAGATAAATAGGTACCATTTAGTGGGAAGGTAACAGTGTTCAATGTGCCTCAGTGTATAGTTATGCTGGTCACATGAGCACAGAAATGTCTTTAGACAACTCAGGCTCCCTCAACTAAGAAACGGAGATGAGCACTGTTTCATTATGTTACTTACGTTTCATTATTTCATATAATGTGCTCTAGGATGGGAGAAAACAATCCTGACCTTCTTCTAGGACAGAGGTAGGCAAAAAAGAGCCAAGACTGCCTACCCCTGTTCTAAGACATCCTTTCAGTTATTTGAAGAATATTATTGCAGGCTCCCTCAGCTGTCTTTTTTAAGGCTAGACATGCCTAGCACTTTTAACCTCTCTTCACTTAGATTCTAGTCCATTCATCATTCTCATTGCCCATTTCTGAATCTTTCCAATTTTTATTAAATGCAAAGCATGGTCTCCATAACAGGACTCCAGTTGGAGTCTGATCAATGTAGTATGAATCATTGGCTCACATTCAGTTTACAATAAGCTGTATTTCAAGATCCTTTTCCCATGTGCTATTACCAAGCCAAGTATCTCCCATCTCATAATCAACCATTTATTTATGTATTTGTTTATTTGTTTGTTTGTTTGATTGATTGATTGATTCATTCATTCATTCTGAAGAACTTTGCTAATTACCTCAGTTAAATTTCATTATGTGTTCTTGAGTGCATCAAGATAATTTTGAAATCTATTTTTTGTTATGTGTGTAATGTATCCCCAATTTTGTATCATTTGCAAATTTGATAAGCAATTTTTATTTCTCATCACTAATGTATTAATGAAAATATCAAAGAGTACAGGATCCAAGGCTGATTCTTATACCTCATTTGATATTGTCCTCTGATTTGATGAAAAAACATTAATAAACAGTCTTTGGTTATGATTTTTGAACCATCTGTGTATTAATTTGTTATTTTAGCTACCTCACACCTAATCAGCATGTCATGAGGTACTTTGTCAAATGTTTTGTTGAAAGCCAAGATTTATTATATTTTCAATGAACCACAGTATGTAAATCTGACAAGATTTGTTCTTGAAAAAATTAGATAGACTTCTACCAATTCCCACATTGTTTCCAAAGAGTTTATAGATCAACCTCTTTAAGTTCCAGGATTTTCCAAAATATCAATGGCAGACTAATTGGTCTGTAACTTGTTAGTTTCCCCCTTTTCTCCAGACACCTGGTATGTCACTAGTACTATAATTTATGAACAATGATACATAAAGTATCAATGAAACCATCAGCTAATTCCTTCAGTACTCTAAAATACAACAATCCCTGTCCATATTTCTATCAGTCCCAAGGTTTAATCTTGTTCTTTCATCCTGCCATTAACATCCCTGGTATAACTTCACTTTTTGTGGAAAAAGATTAAACCAAAACAGCTCTGTATTTTGTTATCAGTTAGTATCTTGCAATGTTCATTGCATATCTACTTTACTGATTATTTTCACTTGGAACATATCTAAAGAAGCCCAGAACCAACTCTCCAATTCTAGTCAATCTATATGCATCTTTTTTGTTCCTTGGTCTCCTTTCTGTCCCTTCTCTGTTTTTGTTTTCACATATCCACTAGCTTTTCATGCAGTCATACTGACTTACTATATGCTTTTTTCAGTGGGGTAGTGGTGGTGGTAGCAGTGGGACTGAGGAAAATCCAGTGTATTTTTAACTGAGGGTTATGCCTTAACATGTGCAAAATGAAAAAAGCTGTCATCTTAGATATCTATAAACTGGAGTAACAAACTGTTGCAACTTTGAAGTCTGTTTTCTTGTAGCAGTCTTTGGAATAGTGTCTCCCTAGAGATCTCTACTGCTACCACATTACTGATTTTTCACAAATTGTTAAAATCTTGGTTACTCTCCCAGGCCTTGGGTTAGGATGGTCACTGAGCCCTTTTGGGATTTTGGTCTCTTTTGGTCTTTCTGTGTTATAGGATCAGGTTTCTGTTGTTATATTTCTTCTTCTTTGACACACATTGCTTTCCTTTAAATGCTTTTTTCACGGGAAACCACTGAGCGTCATTGGGGAGTTGGGCAATCTCAAAATAGAAATATTATATTAAACCTTTTGGTCTGCCTGACACAGTAAACCATAAATGTCATTTAACAATGTGCAATTGGGTAAAACTGCAGTTCTCATAAGATCATTACGTGAGTCTTATAATTGGCATGTAGTAGAAAAACCAGAGAGCTATAGTGGATGGTTTTATACTTTTTAAGATGATTAAAAAAACGGTTAAATCCAGATGAAATATACTTGCTTTTAATCATTGCAAAATCTGGCTCAGGGATTTTGGAAAGTGTTGTGCTCTTTCTGAATGATCGGATTTGTTGATGCACCCTAATTTTTATCTCTACAGAGTTCTATCATATGGAAAAGATGAAATATACATCTCACTTTTGTCAATATCTGAGCCAGTGTCACATACTCAGTACCTACAGTTTTTTCAGTATCCATGAAATCCACTCGCTGGTACACAGGGTCTATACCAGGGGTAGGCAACCTCGGCTCTTTTATGACTCATGGACTTCAACTCCCAGAATTCCTGAGTCAGCATTGACTTGAAGTCCATGAGTCATAAAAGAGCCAAGGTTGCCTACCCCTGGTCTATACCTTCTAGATCAGGTTTGCACAATATGTGGACCACCAAGTAGTCTTGTGCAAGGTGATTGCACTTTTAAAAAAATAATCCATTGCTGCCAAACTTCACAATCACCAGGAAAGGGGCACTGCTGTCATTTTCATAACTACTTCCGTTCTGAAAGACACACTGTCTCTAGGCCTTATGGACCTTGCTAGCTCCAATGCTTCCGCTGTATCACTAAACACTTGGTACACCAGGATTCCTTTGTGACCCACAATTATTTTGGGCACCAATCTTGCCTTTCTCTCTCTATGAATTGTGCAGGCCTACTTATAAACGTTTAATTATCCCATTTTACTTTGTTTGTAGCAATCGTAGGTTTTTATTCATGTTTTGTTATTTAAATGTGATCCTAATGGTAAACCTTAATTACATTTGTTTACACAACAGTATTAACAATCTGATCTTAAGCCTCACCAAAGTGATGTATTTTTGATAACTGATATAGTTTTCTCCGTTTGTAATCTGTGGTGTTTTATTTATTCTGTTTGTCATGTCCTAATATTTGGTTTACTGTTTATTACATTATATTTTTTCTATTACATTACATAGATCATCACCCACAAATTTAATAACAGGAAAAACAATAATGTGATGATGTTGGCAAAGATTTCTTGTTCTTAAGCTGTTTCTGGATCTTCAAGCATCAAGAACTTCACCTGCACAACCAAATTTACTTTTTCCACCTTCAACTACATTCATTTCTATTTAATTTGGCAACATTATTCAAATACAGGTTATGTCATTTCTAATTATAAAGAACTTTCAGTTGATACATTAATCAAAACATATACAAAGCACATTAGAACTTCACAGTCACATATTAAAATATCTACCATATACTTTGGGAGACATTTAGTCTGAAAGAATAAGTTGTTGTGCAGTCTTCAGGAGTACACAAAACTATTATTTGAGAGTATGATAACATTAAAGGGGAAGGTATATGTGTGTGCTAATGTGTCTGAAGGAAAGGAAAACAACCTAAATGAAGTCTGAACTACCGTATCTATAATTCAGTCAGGAAAGTTCTGAGTAAAGGTAAATTGTCAACAGGTTTGTAAAATAATGGTGCTGTATGGATTTCAGAACAGAGAGAATTCCAGAGGACAAGTGCCAAACAATGACAATGCCAACTGAGGTCTCATCTACCAGTGATCACAAGGTCCACCTATAATTGTTCACAAGATGATATTGTCAACTGGACACACAAGCACGATACAACCTTATTATCTTAAAAATCAACTGATGCTCTAGCTTTGCAACTAAGATGACAGATATCACGATCCCAAGGCATCTAGAGGCTTGTACAGCAAAAGCATTTTGAACTTGACTTAGTAGCCAATTGCTATGTTTTTTTTTACAAAGCACCAGAATGACATACTGAAAAACTAGTTCAACATCTAAGGCCAAAAAACACCTTTCATGGAAGAGCTCTAGTAGCTTTAAAGAAGAATGATAGAGAATATGTTCATATGAGGCATCTGCTTGCATTGCTTAATCTGATTGCTTCTTCTAGGCATACTGAATTTCTCATCAAATGTATGGCTTCCTTCCTTGTTCTCTTAATGATTCCTAAAGATTAAACTTAATTCAAACACAGGATGCATGCTACTTTTGGTTTATGGAACATTAACTGATCATTGATAAGCCAGGCTAGAAACAGAATTTGTTGTGTTTAGATGACATGCTTAAGGGTTATAAAACATAGGTGGAACTACAATATGTTTCATTCCTTAGCCATCTTATTATAATAGTAGACATGTAAATGTGAGCAACAGCTTATTTAGATGTGCTGATACAATACAGTCAATCCTGCCTGTGGGTAGAATATCCATCCATGTATCATCACTATTCACAGGTTTTACAAGTTTTTGTAGTATTATGAAATATGCAACACCTGCTTAATTAGAAATGAGGCAAGCCATCTGATCATAAAAAATTAGGCAAGGAAGAGCTACTAGTAAGAGTCAAAAGTGGGTAAAGAAATATATTTGTCTGGAAAAGTAGTTTCTTCTAATAACTAGGACTGAAGAAATGATACACAAAGGCTATACTCTTGTCCCATGGAGTTAAACCCAACTGAATTCAGTGAAATTTATTTCTGAAATTATTTCCAAAATCTGAAACACAACTCTTGCAAAAGATAAAATGGGACCCAACATTTACATAAAAATTAAATTCTCAGAATAAAAATACAACCATTTTGAATTTCCACTAAAATTTCTACTACAAAATCCCTTCTTATTACATAGCTTGACACAGAAATTTGTCAAAAATTTGTAAATGGTAGCCAGAGACATTTGCTCCATTGCATATTCCAGATGAACCAAAGGGTGAGATGATATGTATGGCATCTAGGCATTCAAATTTAGTACATATCTGTAGCAGCTGCACTGGCAGCCTACCAGGTGCACAAATGCTATTTTTAATTACCATAAAATGGAGCAGATTGCAGCTGGCCTTATTGAATAGCAGGTTTTGGTTTATGAGATGGTGAGTTCCTTGCAGCTGGGACTTGTCACACTGCAAAGAGGACTGGTCTCAGAGGCAGGATCAGGCTGTCAGTCACCATCTAAAATGGCAGAACACTCTTAGAGATTTTTTCTTAACTGAACAATACAACAAGTGCAAGAACCACCATTTCACTGAACAAGAAGCTGGTTTAAATGAACTTTAGAAATGAAGTACCCTGCAAGTTCTGGTCTCAATAGTGCCATCCTCCTTCACAGCTCATAGATTAATATGCTGATATCTATGACAACTCCAGAGTTTTCTTTTTCTGCTCCTGAATCCTGAGTGGGAAAATCAATAACTTTTCCTTTAAAAATAAGACAAAGTGATAATGTGAGGCTATCTATGAAACCTATAATAATATTTGCAGGCATTATAGTCATTTCTAGAACAAAGTATATCCAACAAAATAAGCCAGAAAGATGTATTAACCAGAATGACCTAACTTTGCCCACTGAATATTCATACTCTATGGCTGGATATAAAGCTTATAAAGAATTTCCTTGTGACTTTAGGGTTTCCATATTTGTGCTGCAAAAAAATACAGACAATCACTATATAGTATCAAAGATATGCAGAAAACTTTTGATTACTATCTATTAGTTATCTGGATTTTTGCAGCATTGCTATGATAGCACTAATGTAAGTCCATTCTTCATAGTTTTGTTCTGACAGGCATAGCAAGGTAGGATTTACATTTTGAAGAGTTATCATATTAAAAGCCTTTAGCTCAACTTTCTATGCTTTTACTATTGGAATTTCAATGCTGGCAAAGTTCACCAAGCAGGATAGTAGCTCATTTAGGACATTCAAAGTTTCCCAAAGCATTATTTTAAACTTTTTATGAAAGGTCTTTGCTTCAATTTAAAGGAATATCTCCTTTTATTCATGTTCACAATACAGTCATTCATTGTAAAATATTTAAAATAAAGAGGCTTTATTTGCAAAGATATTTACTTAGAAGTAAATCTCCCTGAAATCTATAGGCCTAAAGGTGTTAAGGTCATCAATCATATGTTACTTTAAAATTATCATATTGTTCCTAATATCAATTGTCCCTTATTTTGAAGCATTGGTATTTATACTTAAATATCATTTCATAATATGCAATGGATTAGTTCCTCCATTTGTTTTTCTTCAGAATATAGTTCTAAAAAGCTCAGACAAGGCGTCCCTTTAAATCTGTAGTACAAGATTGACTGGAAATTCTAAATTTCACCGTCACTCTTTATCTAATGCTTCAAATCCCCTCACCTGCAGCTAAGAGACCGCCGCATAAAACTACAACGGCAAATGTAACATCGAGGCGCTCAATGTTAAAGCAGCATCTCCAGAATTCCTTAAAAATATTGACGAGACGGGGAAACCCCATCCCAAAATGTGCAGCAACCTATCTTACGGGCAGTGCAAGTGAAAGGACAGATACAATAAATACTGTAGACTGGCTTTAATGTTTAATGTTCTTTCGTTTTCCACAAGAGGTTAAAAAAAAACAAACGTTTGGCTGGAAGGCAGCCCGCAACACTTAGCGGAACCTATTTGCAACCCAGTTGTTAGGGATTGTCTTTCGGCTCAATTCTGAGTGAAAAGTAACCGACGCGGGAAATAACGTTTATGCTCGCTCAGCTATGCTGTCAGAGGTCTTTCAGCCTCCCGAGACAGAAGAAACAAAGTCAAGAGCGCAATTTCCGTATGGCGCTCTCTTCTGCCCGTCCTCGCTCAGTTGCATAAGAGGGAGGGAGGGAGCGACCGACGCTGACAGTGCCTGCTTTTTTTTTTTTTTTCCATTTTCTATGTCCTCGCGGCACCTTCCTTCCCGCCTCACGTGACGACTTTCAAGCAGGACGAGGCGGAACGGGGCGGAGTCAGCATGTGCCCGAGACTTCATTATCCGTTTGTTCCAGCGAGCTGGAGCCCCGCCCACCAAAAAAAGCAAAAAAAACCCAGAAGGGAGGGGGGAGAGGGTTGTGTGGTGACACGTGCTCTTCTCTGCTGTCTGTTTAAGTCCGAAAAAGAGTTACTGTGCACACTTCCGGCAACGCTGCACGCGCCCCCTTCTTTCACGCAACCCCCTTCTTCTTTTTTTTCGCGCGCGTCTCTTACAGCCGAAAAGAGACGCACGAAACCTTCTACGTCTCAGAGGTGTTTCCCAGCAATCTCGCCCTCTTCGGCTCCCCCCCCGCACCCGTCGCCGTCAGTGTCATTCCCCACCGCTGTACGGTGTCTTTAGAGCGCATGCTCCAAGATGTACCTTACGTGACGGTTCCTTTTCATCGCGCGTGCCCTCGCCGTTTGTTCGCTGGCCAGGAAGAAGGGGCGGGCGCGCGCGTTCAATGTGGGAGACTGGGGCGGGCGCGGGCGCGTGCGGGCGCGCGCGTCAGGGCCGGCGTTCCGCACGCGCGCTGTTGTTATTGGTGCTGCCGACTTGACTGGCTGGGCCGGCGGCGGCTGTTGGTTGGGGCTCGTGGTGGTGGGGAGGGGGAGGAGAAGGCGGAGTGGGGGGGGGGCGCGAGAGAAGGGAGAGCAGGGTGGCTCAGGCAGTCACTCAAGAGAGTGAGCGAGTTCTTTAAAGATGGCCGGAACGGCGGCGGCGGCGAGCGCGACCCCTGTGTATTGCGTGTGCCGGGAACCCTACGATGTGAACCGCTTCATGATCGAGTGCGACATATGCAAGGACTGGTTCCATGGCAGGTAAAGGGCTGGCTGGCAGCCACGCGTCCTTTTTCGGGGGAGACGACCAAAAAAACCCCACAAAAAAACATTGTCCCACTTTCTGAGGGGGAGACCTTCGGTGGGCGCTGAGGGGAAAACAACGAACAACGGAGGACAATGAGGAAGAGGCAGCTCAGGGCTTTCAGCTAACCAGGAAGCAGCAGCGGCGTTTAAGCAGCGGTCGCCCTCCTGTTCTCTTGCCTCTTCCCCCCTTCTTCGGTGTGGAGTTATATAAGGACTCCGGAACTGAGGTTAGCGAAGAGCTCTCGGAGGTTTTCGGTGGGGTTTAGAGGGGACGGAAAAGTTAGGTGCCGTAATTCAGTTTCTCTTAACGCTGGGGGGGGGGGGGGGGGAAGAGGCTGAGCTGTGTTCTCGTGTCTTTTGTGCGTGAGTACGAGTAACGAGGTTAGGGTTAGTGCCCTGTGCCTCTGTCCTCCGCTTCTCTAGGTATGGAGACTTCGAGGGGACTTCTCCTGCCTTTCCGAGCTCAAGAGTGCCCGAGTTTCGTGGGCTTCTGGCTCTTTCTGACGTGGGACCTGTCCTCCGCGGAGGCGCGTGCCTTTTATGCGTGGGAGGGAGAAGAGCCCTCCCAAGTGCGGGCGTTGTGGCGTTTCCAAAGGCTGGGGTCGCTTCTGGCCGGAGAGAGGGAGCGCGGGGTAGTGGTGGTATCCGCGGACCTTGAAACAAAGGAACAAGTTTCGGGGCTGCCTGGCTGGTGGCGCAGGGGACCCTCTTGTCTCCTTTCGGCTTTGATCTCCCAACCGCCGGGCTTGGAACCCGTCGCTGGCGGGTGGAGGCGGCGTTGGAAGTTTCGGAAGAAGAGGCAGCTTTCGGAGAGTATTTTATCCGAGGAAACCCTCGCTGCTGTCGCGGCTTTTAGGGGAAGTGCTCGTTGATTGACAGCACGACATTTAAATACCCCCCATTTAACAAAAACAAGAAGTCACGATGGACCTGGCGAGACGGTCTCGTCGCCCTCTGCTGGCTGGCGGTGGGAAATTAATTTTAAAGGGGCAGAGCCCCCGGAATTCAGCTGCTGCGGGAGGGGGGGGGAGAAGGAGGTCCCGGAACACCTTAAAAATAAATAAATAAATAAAGCGAGCACCGAACGGGTCTGGAGCGGTGCCTTGGCTCCAGTCTCTGTTGCGGTTGCATTGTTCACTCTGACGAGCCCTCTTTCAAAATGCACCTGGCTGCTGCTGCTGCTGCTGCTGCTGCAGAAGAAGAAGCAGCTTCACCGCTGGGTTGTGCGTTTGTCTGCGAACGGTAGAAAGGGTGCATGCAACTCTACAATTTACGTGAATGTGGTGTTCAGTCCTCTGAACAGGTGTGCGTGAGACGGTACTGTAAATTAACAGTTGCTGTATTGAGGAAATGCGTGCAGTAACATTTATTTTGAAAAGTGGTTCTTGGGTAAAACAACAACAACATTCTTTAGTGTTTTTCTGCAAACTCGTTATGGATGGGCATGAATAATGTGAAACAGTTAATTATGTGTAATTGGCATACATCCAATATGTATTTGAATGTGAGGACAGCTACGTTTAGTTGTGTGCAGTTAAACTGAAGCATTACCTGCAAGTTTTGGTGAAATTACTGGAGTTTAATTCTGCATAAACGTATATAGGAATGTGTTCTAAGTAGCTTGTGTATACGGTATTTTATTATGGGCTTTCACATATAATTAGCTCCTGAAATTAGAATAGCTGGCCAAGAAGAAAATTGCTGTTATTTCCATGCCTTGTTTAAGTTTATGTAACAAGGACTAATAATGTTGCTGTCTACTAAATTTGTATTTCCAAAGTTATATAAAAATTTGTTAGATGCTTATTACATTTCTTTGATGATTTCTTTCACTGCAAATATACTCCCGTGCATATTAGCTGGAAACAAGTGTAATTGTAAACAATCATTTTCAAGTTAATGTATTTAAGTTCTCCCAAAGAGCTTATGACCTTTCCATATTTAATATGTGTCTTGTACTTATTGTAAATGTTTGCATTTTATGTTCATTTAATATTTCATAGATTTATCTACAATGTCTTAAACTGCTCTAAATTTTAACATTTTACTTAGCTCTTCAACATGCAAATTGTTAGATTAGGCTAGGAATTGTACCTTTATTTCTTGACTAAGATATTTTATTTCACTCCTGTGTTATCTGCAGTAGAGATAGTTGCATCTAGCCTGTATGCAAGACAGAGGAAGACACATGCCTACTTTAAAAAAACATGGTGTATAAAGAATATTTACATATTTACAAATCTATTGTTTTATTTAAATTACATTAATTGGCATATGTTTGCAGGTGGATCCCATGGTCATTTATTTATTTAGTGTATTTTTCTCTGACTACTGTGTTATATGTCTATGTATAATATGCCACACAATTGTTGTTACTGCTTGTTTAATCCAAAAGTCTGTTGAATATTGTATTTACAGAGTTCTTATACATGTTAGCATCAGGTTTAAAATGGACCATGTAAGTGTAAATGAGTTTTGCTATTCCTGCAAGACATTTGTGCATAAGTTGATTTGTGAACTACCCAGAGTTTGGTTCAAGATGGGCAGGTCAGCTGTATAAATATTTTAAATAAGATGAATAAATAAATTATTAGTATCAGATATTTAGTCCATAATGTAATACTGACAGAGTAATTAATCAAATCTGCAAAAAGTGAGAGTTTCACTTTAAGTAGCAATTTTATCCATATCATGATCTCCATGACCCAGTGTTGCATACCACCATGCTATTTTTTTTTTTAAGAAAACCTCCAACGTGTACTGGGCTTCAGGCACGAATGTTACTTGGTACATAAAATAAATTCATGTATGTACAGGTAGAAGTTTAAATTGAATTGTCTCACAGTATTTATATATTTATTAGATTTTTATCCCACCTTTATTACTTTAACTCAAGACAGCAAATTTACCTAATATTTTTTCCTCCTCTTTTCTCCACAATAACAGTCTTGTGAGATGGGTTGGGCTTAGAAAGAGTGAAGGACCCAACATCACCCAGCTGGTTTTCATACCTAAAACGGGAGTAGAATTTGCAGTCTCCTGATTTTTAGGCCAATGCTTATACTAAATTGCCTCTCCATTTATTTATCCATTTCTGTTATTATTTATGAAGTCTATTGTTTGCATTGAACAATCATTTATCTTAGCATTATTCCTGGAAAATCTAATATCAGTTGGGAAGAATGCATACTACCATTCATATACTTCATATGAATGAAAAAATATGTTTCCTTAAATAGTTCTTATTCTAAAATTTCTTTTATGAAATAATCATGTGGTCCTTTTTTGTTTTAGCCTTTTTAGGTCTCTATTAAAATTATGTGTAATTACTTTTTCTGCAATTAGCAGGCAGTCTAGATTTTTTTTCTAGTAGAATTAAACTGGGATTTTTTTAATTTGTTAGGCTCTACAACTTCTTAATGCCATGTCATCTTACAATCAAATAATATATATTTATTGGTTCTGTTTCATTTGTTGAAGTTTATTCCACATTAGCAATACAGAAAATGGCAAGATTTTAGTAAGAACTTGCATTTTGGGGTAGAGGAATAGTCTACTGCATATGCCTACTTAAGTGGCAGTTGTTGTAACCTCAGTATATTAGCACACACTTGACCATGCAACTGAGAATGGATTCTGACAAAATAGAAGGGCTTTATTAGACAGACTTATTCTAGAATGTGAACAGATAACCTGCCCTATGAATGGTCACATTTGTAATTCTAGGGTGTACCTAGATATATCTTTGTTGTTGTCCACAGTGCTAAGATACTTATTTCTAGTTTGCTACAATGTGCTTTTCCTCATTTGGGGTATTAGATAACCTTTATTGTCAGGTGCAAGTAACCAGGAAGAGTTTAGTTCAAAGTACTTCAAGCTTATTACTTGCTACCTATACACAATAATCAGATCTACTAACAATCAAGGTCAATTGGGTCTAGATAAGAGTCAATGGAATGCAAGAGGGGGTTAAGTCTCTTGTAGGAGTATAGTGACTCCAAACTGATTATGCATTTGACACCACCCTCAGGCTCAGCCTGGTCATCTTCTACAGATACCTGATGTCAGTGATCCTGCTTTAGTAATAAGTCTGAGTAACTACAGTAATAATGGTTATTGCCTTTGAAAACAGATGGCATTTTTAGTGGCTATAAAGCTTGGTTAATAATCAGGTTACAAGGCCAGAGATCTGTGACACTTAATTTGTTTAATCTGCACCTAATGCTTATAAGACACTGAATGGTTTCCTGTAGATAGTTGTTGAATCAATTTCATAACATAATGTTTTCTAGTTCTTTGGTAGACTAGTTTGAAAGTAGATAGCACTATATAACAGCTTAAATAATAAAAAGGAATACAATATTTAACTGTGAATAGCTATTTCCTTTTTAAAGTTTGATTGGCAGATTTACTACTTGATTTATAACACACATACTACGGTAACAGCGAACACTGTGTTAACATCATTGATTCCCCAACTTGGCATTTTTGAGATGATAGTTTCCATTACTGTGGTCAACATAGGTATGATGATAGATTTAACTGAACAGTTTTGTAAGCACTACATTCAGAAAATATGAGTAACTCTTAAATGTACTTTGAAATCTATAGAATTTGGGAATGACTCCAAAATTCATTTAATCTTGCTAGTGTGGAAAATTCAGTATTTCTACTGTCTAGTCATGTGGCCCTCTAGCTTGGTAATAAACTCAGTCAAAAAGGTATTACAGGTAGTCCTTCACTTGCTGCCCAAAATCTCATTCATTGAGTGAGGTAGTTGTTAAGCAAGACACCATGGGACTGCTTTGCTCAACAACTGCAATCTGAGCTCTCACAGTTGTGGTCATTAGGTGGGTTGTCAAATGGAGTGCCAGGGAGAGGGCCCAGGCTTTCCCTGCCCCCCCAAAGGAGTATGATTGCAAGAAAACTGGTTTTTTGTAAGATTTCAGATCTATTCCTCCTGCTAGTGGAAGGATTTCTCCTCATTGAATGGCGGGAAGGAGATACCCTCAGCACACTGGATGAATGATCCTCAAATCCAACATCCCCTCCACTTGAAACCTGCCCAACGGGTTTTCTCATTGAGTTTTTTGGGAAACTGGCAAAGAAGATTGCATGGCACTTGTCAACCAGTTGTAAACATGAACAGGTTGCTAAGTGCTTGAAATGTTCTGTGACAAGGGGGCTCACAGTACAATGTTTTATGAAGCGATTATGAGTCATAAAGCACCTCTTCCAGCGCCATTGTGACTGTGACCAGTTGTTTAGTGACCAGTCATAAGTCAAGGTGAATCTGTATTACTTACTAAGTTAGTTGGTTCTTTCTACAATCATCAGCTTGTATTATCAGTAAGTTCTTCCTGAAGACAATTTGAAAAATAATGTCATTTGAACAATTTAAAATAAACTTGCTAATATAATTATATATGATAGCATTTTTATACTTGAAAGTCATTTTCATATTGTATTTTATGCATCTTCAGTCTTTCAGTTTAGACACCATTGATGAACATTGTTTCACTCTATTAGCTCAGGCACAAAAATATGATCTACTCTATATTTTACTAGTTTGCTATCTAAAATATTAGAGAAAGCGTGTTGAAAATCCTAATGATATGCCCTGCAAATTATTGACTCCTTAAAAAGACAGTGAGAGATTTAGTGAGACATGAAAGCTTTCTTACACGATAATAACAGTGGTTCATCTCATATAGTGTTATGTAGATTGACTAGATCTTGATTTTCAAATGTTTCAGGCAGGTGTCTTTCTTGATTATATACGGAGATGCCACAAATTGAGCCTGGAATTTTAAAATAAAAGTTTATGTTCTATTACAGAACTGTAAGGATGGAATGTTAGTCAGTAATCTGGCATGATTATTTAACAGCTGTACATAGTCAGATATTATGAGTTATTCTGTGAGGCCTATATATCTTTGATAGATGACAGCCCATTTTTAAAATTATATCAGGCTGTTAAACAATAAGCTCTCTCAATATTATTTGTCCCTCTCCCCAGCTCTTTTGGAATTGGAGTTGACATACATATTATCTGCATTCCTGTCTCATTATTATCCCTCTTGTATCCTTCTCAAATTATTTCTACATTACATTTATGTCATCTCCACTTTTATTCTACTTAAGGTTGCAGGAAATATGTTAATTGAGAGTAACATAAATACTGGAGATGTTAAAAATGTCATACCATAAAAAAGCTCATGTTTGTATATTGTATTTATTAAATTAAACACTAGGTTTGGCTCACTTATGAAATAGAATCATGTTACTGTAATTGAAAACATTTTATCATATTTTTCAGTCAATTTACAATAAAATTTTGATTAGATGCTTTTATTTCCCATTTAGCAGGATTCATAAGGACCAGACTTCTGTACTGACATCCCTTAAAATAATAGACAAGGCTATTGTACCCTAAGTAGTAGGCAAGGCAGTTAAATTTGATAATTTTACCACATCTATGATATTTTATTGCCTTCTATACTATCGGTCCCCAACCTTTTTGGCTCTTGAGGACCAGCAGAAGTGGTGGTGGGGAGGATATGGTTTCGTGAGTGCAACCTAATCCCCTGTATGCGCAAAAAAGCTTTGTGCACTTGCATAGACTGGTTCCCTTGCGTGGTACCGGTCCATGGCCCGGGTTTTGGGGGCTCCTGTTGTACATCATTGAAAATGATTGAGATGGTTTAAAAATTAATAAAATTTTGTAATGGGGTCTTTATGAAAACTACTATAAATTACATTAAATAAAGTCCCTCAGTGTTGAATGGATAATCAGGAATAACAGGCACTGCTTTCAATTGCTCTGTTAAATCATTGTTTTATTGTAATTGGTAATAAAACAGTTATTGTTTATCACATTCAAGGAGAGAAGAAATGGGTGGAAGAGGAAAATGGTTCAGAAAAAATCTTAAAATTGCCATTTGTATTCCAAACAAGTAAGGTAATCTATTGGAAGATTTGTGGGGTCCCTGATGCTCTCTGAGCTTGGTTATTTCCTTGCAGACATTTCATTGCTAAACTCGATACCATCATCAGTGCTAGTAGGATGTGAGATTTGCTGTCATTTTATATACTACTAGATTGATTTCTCAGTGTTGGTGGGAGTGGTCTTGGAGGTTCCTTGATTGGGCTGTTGTTTACTGTTAGCTTGTTTGTCCACGTTGGTAATTCCTAGATTGGAGTATTGTTTGCTTCTTGATCGTTGCTCTAATGTTAACCTTGGTGTTAATCTCTGCTCATCTACTTCCTAAACTGACAATTTCCTTGAGTTCGTATTGAATGAGCAAGGTGAAGCATTAAAATCTTCTTTGATAATTTTCAATATGTTTGTTGTATGTGCTCTGGTCTTTTATTTCTTTCTTAGCTTTTTATTGTCTCTTCTGAATGCTTTGTAAATGTGGTTTATCTCTGTGGATCAATTGATAACTGATTTGTCTGAATGCCAGGAGTTCCCTAGCACAGTGATGGCGAGCCTTTTAGAGACTGAATGCCCAAACTGCCCAAAACCCACTTATGCATCGTTGAGTGCCGGGTGGGTGTGGCCCATTGAGTGGGCTTGGCCCATTGGGTGGGCGTGGCTACGGTGGTAACGGCAGACTGGGTGGGACTAAAAAGTTCAATCAATTCCAACTTTGGAAGATTTTTTTTTCCCGCGAGAAATTAAAATTGACTGATTGAATCTTTTTTTTTTTTTTTGCACACGGCGGCGGAGGCCTAAAGTGAAAAGGTTTTATAAAACCCAGCTGAAGGCCTAGGACTGGGGCGACGGTGCGCGTGCCCACAGAGAGGGCTCTGAGTGCCGCCTCTGGTACACGTGCCATAGGTATGCCACCACTGCCCTAGCATTTTTGGATTTAGCTTGGTCTAGGATGCTCATAGTTTCCCATTTGAAACAATGTTTGAGTCATCGTGTGTTATGAGATTATAGAAACTTCATTATGTCTTCTTATTGCCAGTTAGTGTTCATGGATGTGCTCTTCTAGTTGTCTGTCTGTCCCACATAGTGGCTGTTACAGTCCTTACACTGTATGTCCTGTTGCCTGTATGACTTTTTAATATTCCTGTTTTTTTCTTCTTGGGTTCTTTTAGTTTACTTAATATGTTTAATTAACACTGATCTTACTTCAGTGGGTAACTCTCTGAAATCTGCTTTTTGAGTTTGTTCGGATTCTGTAATTTTCATTGGAAATAATAATAATAATAGTAATAATAATAATAATAATAATAACAACAACAACAACAACAACAACAACAATAATAATAATAATAATAAAGTTGGAAGGGACATTGGAGGTCATCTATTCTAGTCCAACCCGCTGCTCAGGCAGGAAACCCTATACCATTTCAGACAAATGGCTGTCCAGTCTCTTCTTAAAAACTTCCAATGTTGGAGCATTCACCACTCTGGAGGCAGGTTGTTCCACTGGTTAATTGTTCTAACTGTTAGGAAGTTTCTCCTTAGTTCTAGGTTGCTTCTCTCCTTGATTAGTTTCCATCTATTGCTTCTTGTCCTGCCCTCAGGTGCTTTGGAAAATAGCTTGACTCCCTCTTCTTTGTGGCAGCCCCTGAGATATTGGAAGACTGCTATCCTGTCCCCCCTCGTCCTTCTCTTCATTAAACTAGATATACTCAATTCCAGCAGACGTTCCTTATATGCTTTAGCCTCCAGTCCCCTAATCATCTTTGTTGCTCTTCTCTGTACCCTTTCTAGAGTTTCAACATCCTTTTTACATTGTGGTGACCAAAACTGGATGCAGTATTCCAGTATTATCAAGGCATTGTAAAGTGGTATTAATACTTCACGTGATCTTGATTCTATCCCTCTGTTAATGCAGCCTAGCACTGTGTTGGCCTTTTTGGTGGCTGCAGCACACTGCTGGCTCATGTTTTAAGTGATTGTCCACTAGGACTCTGAGGTCCCTCTCACAGTTACTACTATTGAGCAAGGTACCCCATATACTATACCTGTGCATTTGGTTTGTCTTGCCTAAATGTAGAACCTTACTTTTTTCACCATTGAATTTCATTTTATTAGATAGTGCCCAGTGTTCAAGTCTGTCCAGATCCTCCTGTATCTTAAGCCTGTCTTCTGGAGTGTTGGCTATTCCTGCCAGCTTGGTGTCGTCTGCAAATTTGATGATTTCCCCATCTATTCCCCTCGTCCAAATCGTTGATGAAGATGTTGAAGAGCACTGGGCCCAGAACAGAGCCCTGGGGCACCCCACTACACACTTCCCTCCCTCCAAATAACCAGAACACTTACTCTACAGCAGCCTACACCTGGATAAGCAGGGATCAATACCAGACAAACAATCATGCAGGAAACAATATTGTAATCAAGGAACTATCAAGCAGAAATAACTACCAAGCAGCGCAAAGATAACCCCCTCCCCAAGTGGCTTCAAGACTCTCAGGGAGAATGCTAATGATCAGATGACTGCAAAGAAGTACAATCCTTCCATCCCTCCCCCCACCATCTTCCAGCCCCCCAACATCCACTCTCAACAGTCAGTACCTATCCTTCCAGCCCCCCTGCCATCATAACTGATGAAGCTTTTTAGATGAGAAGCAAAATGTTTTGTTGTTCTTCCTCAAGGGAAAAGCAGTCTGGTTGCCTTTTGAAAAAGCACCTTTGAGACAATTATACTTGCATTTGTGCTTGCAATACTTTAACATTCATATAACAAGCAATAGTAGCTCTGAAAACTAAAAGGAAAGCACATCTTAATCCATAGAAGCAATACTATAACTGAAGTTATAGTTATGGCAAAATATGTTTCAAAAGTTTTTCATACAAAGTTGCTTAGGAAAAAAGTGAAAAAGAGAAAGGAATACAAATATATTGGAATCATACCTGTATTAGATCACGCTGATGAAGTAACAAAGAACCTTTAAATATGCAGATAGATTATAATATAGATTGCATTAACAGCCCTTCCAAAATCTGTAGGAAAAGTAAAAGCAAATAAGTTTTTGTAAATTCTCAAGTTTGGAAAGATATATTCCATCTATTTCCTTCTTACCAAGACATTGTTCCCTTGCTTAGTGTATCAAGAAAAGTCTTAGCTCACTATAAGGAAAATATTTTTTTGCTGTTTAAATAAAACAGTTTAATACTTTATATGGAAGATAGTTTACCAAAGCTTGACAGTTCACTTGGGTTCAATCCTGTCTTTTAAATTTATATTCAGCTGAACAGTTTTGCCCTTTCTGATTTATTCCCAACATCTGCATGTGATGCTTTAAATGTAGTCACTTGGTGCTATAATAAATATGTTTCTACTTGAGCATTATTTCCGTTCCCTATATATTGTATAATACTATTCAGGGCTTTTTTTCTCGGAGAAAAGGTGGCGGAACTCAAACCTGGCCACGCCCTCATCAAACCCTAGGACCGCCCCTTTAGAGAACAGGAATGCAAGTAAAATTTGGGAGGGGCTATTTCCGGTGTGGGAGGGGCTATTTCCGGTGCGGCCGGCCCGGAAAAAGGTGCCGGAACGCGGTTCCGCCGCGTTCCG
>NW_015387338.1:79108-118719 GCF_001527695.2 Protobothrops mucrosquamatus
TCCAAAAATGGTTCAGTATTCTTTATTTCAAGGTTTAATTACAGGCAAACTGAATTTGCTTTCAAAGTTCCTGGCATTATCTCAGCTACTCTTTAGTAAACAACATTCAGAAAGATGATCACTGAGTTATATTGTCAGTATAGCAGATTGTCTCAGTTTGATCTTGTCTGAGAGGTTCTCAATAGCCACGTGTGCTAATACAGGTTTAGATTGCTACATTGTACTAATTCTGTACATTGAAATGGAAGTGTGAAGTTGTGTTATAAATTATGTAATAGTGAAAACATTCTTTTGATGGGTGAAGTGCATGAGTTTAAATCACCAGGGCTAGATGGATTATACCCCAAGATTCTGAAGGAACTGGCAGATCTCAGAACCACTGAACTATATCTTTCAAAGATCCTGGAACTCTGGGGAACTATCAGAGGACTGGAAAAGAGCTGATGTAGTTCCCTTCAAAAAAGGAAAAAAATAGATCCAGGAAACTACAGACCTATCAGCCTGACCGCAATACCTGGGAAGATTCTGGAAAAGATAATCAAGCAACGAATCAGCGAACACCTAGAGGCAAACAAAGTCATAACCAAAAGCCAACATAAGTTTGTCAAAAGCAGATCATGCCAGACAAATTTTATTGCATTCTTTGACCAGGTGACAAACTTAGTGGATATAATTGTTGTGGATATAATTTACTTGGCCTTCAGTAAGGCATTTGATAAAGTAGACCACAACCTACTACTTGATAAGGGCCCAGTGCTCATCAACATCTTCATCAATGATTTGGATGAGGGGATAGAAGGGGAACTCATCAAATTTGCAGATGGCCCCAAGCTGGCAGGAATAGCCAACACTCCAGAAGATAGGCTTATGATACAGATGGATCTTGACAGACTTGAACATTGGGCGCTATCTAACAAAATGAAATTCAATGGTGAAAAAAGTAAGGTTCTACATTTAGGCAAGAAAAACCAAATGCACAGGTACAGTATAGGTGGTATCTTGCTCAATAGTAGTAACTGTGAGAGGGATCTCAGAGTTCTAGTGGACAAACACTTAAATATGACCCAGCAGTGTGCTGCAGCTGCCAAAAAAAGCCAACATAGTGCTAGCGCAGTGGTTCTCAACCTTCCTAATGCCACGACCCTTTAATACATTTCCTCATGTTGTGATGACCCCCAACCCTAAGGGCTCTCCAAGCGCGCACCGACGCCGCCCAGTCACCCGCCGCGCCCGGGGTTCAGCGCGCCTCGCCTGTCCTCGCCTCACTTCCGAAGGTCGCCCACCTGCCCGGCTCTAGCTGGCCGGGGAGGGGGGGCAGGAAGGTTGCTCCGCTGGCTCCGCACAGCCTGGTTGGAGAAGCGCCCAGGCGGGGAAAGGGAGAGAGAGAGAGAGAGCCAAGAGGGCGACAGTGCCGGCAGAGCTTAGTTCAGCCTCCTCCGTGGAAAGGGCCGCGAAGCAGCGCAGCCTCCCTTAGGAGATGCTCGACGGAAACGAATCCGGCGCTGCAACGCCCCCCAGCTCAAAGCCGTGCGGAGATGGACAGAGGAGCGGTGTCTCGGTTCCTAAGACCATTGGAAATATGTGTTTTCCGATGGTCTTAGGCGACCCCTGTGAAAGGGTCGTTCGACCCCCAAAGGGGTCGCGACCCACAGGTTGAGAACCGCTGTGCTAGAGGGATAGAATCAAGATCACATGAAGTATTAATACCACTTTATAACTGCATCCAGTTTTGGTCACCACAATGTAAAAAAGATGTTGAGACTCTAGAACAGAAGTCCCCAACTTATAGGCCGCGGCCCACTACCGGGCTATGGCCTCTTGGCCACCGGGCCGTGTGAGTGGCTGGCCAGTGCACGTGCATATGTGTATGCACTCACCCCCCATGTGCCGGCACCAGCAGAGCTGCGAGCCCTGACCTGCACGCCGGCACATGGGGCTGACCCGCGAGCTGTGTGCCTCGCACCAGCGCTAGCCGAGCCACAAACCCCGACCCATGCGCCGGTGCTAGCCGAGCCGTAACCTTCAAGCCGGCACTAGACAAGCTGCGAGCCTTGCACCGGCGCTAGTTGAACCATGAGCACCGAGCCACATGCTAGCACTAGCCAAGCCACGAACTATAAGCCTTGTGCCGGCTCTAGCCAAGCTGTGAGCTGTGAGTTTGCACTGGCCCTAGCTGAGCTGTGCACCAGTGCTAGCCGAGCCATGAGCCTCACACTGGCACTAGCTAAGCCACGAGCCGCACACCAGCTCTAGTATAGCCGCGACCTGCGAGCCTTGCACCGGCACTAGCCAAGTCACGAGCCACGCCCCAGCACTAGTGAGCCATGAGCTGCGAGCTGCACGCTGGTGCTAGCAGCCCCATTTTTTCAAGTTCCTTATCCATTAAACCTACAGGAAAAGTCTCTGGTTTGATTTTTATATTCGGTTTGAGAATTTCTGTATTGAAATTTGAATCTTACCTGCGTATCCCTTTGGTTTATCAGAAGTCCATCAAACATGATCAAAGTTTCTTCTTTACATTTCCAACATACATTTGAAATAACTTTATACACTTTTGATAATTAATCAGGTGTTAAATACTAACAGAACATCATTTTATAAAAAAAATTCTTGCAAATTATATTAAATGTAAATTTTAAACTCTGCATCCACGTTTTCTTATTGTTCAAGTGTTATATTATACCCAAAGTTTTTTGCCCATTGAATCATATAGTGCAGTGATGGCGAACCTTTTAGAGACCGAGTGCCCATTGCCCCCCGCCCCAACCCATTGCCCCCCACCCCACCTGCCCGCAGGGCCATCCACTGCCTCCATGGCCCACCGCAGATCACCCAGGCAGCCTGGCAGTGTCATGGCAACCATGCCCTCCGCCCCCACTCCGCAGCATTGTCTGCACACAACAGGATGCAAGGGCGGAGTTTTGTTCCTGCTGCCTGGCTGCCATGTCCTTGGTGCTCTGGTCTGTGCAGGCCACACCTGGGGCCAAGTCATCTTCTGGGGGGGCTGCTGATGAGGGGCCATGAGGGGAGGCGGGGCTGGGTCGATGACACACGTGCCTACAGAGAGGGCTCTGAGTGCCCCCTCTGGCACGCGTGCCATAGGTCCGCCACCACTGGTATAGTGCTTCACATATTCATTTTCAGATTCAATTTCCATAACAGTTTATAAACTTTGTCAATAACATGTTAATCAGTACTACACAATACCATTTCAAATTCATTTTTGAATTTAATTTTGTTTGTCTAGTTTGAATCTTTCTTTCAATTGTAATATGTAAATCAGTGACAGACTTGTCCTTCTGACTCCAACTCTTCTATAGATTCGAGAATAGATTCATGTTGATTAAAAAGTATTACTTGACCATAAGCCCACCAGTCTGGCCTCACCATTGTTTCCTGAGATGATACCCAATAGCATTTAGACTTATATACCACTTCACAGTGCTTTACAGCACTCTCTCTAAGTGGTTTAGAGTCAGCATATTGCCCCCAACAATCTGGGTCCTCAGTTTACCAACCTCAGAAGAATGGAAGGCTGAGTCAACCTTGAATCGGTGAGAATCGAACTGCTGAACTGCTGGCAGCCGGCAGTCAACAGAAACAGCCTGCAGTACTGCATTCTAACTACTGCACCACCACGGTTCTATGAGATACCTTCATAGAGAAATCTTATTTTATATTTACGCCAAACCTTTAGGATAGCATGCCTAACATGTTGATACTTAAAACTCAATATTTATTTTAACATTGTCACAACATAACTAGGCATACCATCCAAATCTTAGTTCATGGCCCTCTAATTTGTGTAATCTCTTGT
The DNA here is from genome assembly GCF_001527695.2 of Protobothrops mucrosquamatus. Lineage (NCBI taxonomy): Eukaryota > Metazoa > Chordata > Lepidosauria > Squamata > Viperidae > Protobothrops > Protobothrops mucrosquamatus. Next base: position 82,926 of record NW_015387338.1, read on the forward strand.
TTTGGAGAGTCACTCACTCTTTCATGCAGACCAAACAGCAGGTATCAAAATACAATTCCAAATTTGGCGAACCCAAACCTTTTTTTTTTTTTTTTGCATCTTGCAGTAGTTCATATCTAATTCTTGATTATTTTCTGTGCCATATGAATTTAGAAATATTCTTTTGCCATTGTTTAACTGGGGTGTCAGTTCTCAATATTGGCAAAATCTGAAATAAGAATAATAGTTTTGATAAGATATTCATCTTAATTACAGAGATTCTACTCAATAGGGATAATTGCAAATTGTCCCATCTTGATAAATCTTTATCAAGATAAAACAAACAGGTACAAGATTGTTTTGAAACAATTTGGAATTTGTATTTGCCAGTGTTACCCCAAGATACTTAATCTTTTTCTCCACCTTGAAACCTGTCTTTCTTGTTAATGTTTCATAATCTTGAAAACCAAATTCTTAACAAGCATTTTTGTTTTCTGTTTGTTTATTTTAAAGCCTGCAAAAGCTCCAAGGTCATTTAATTCATCAAGTATTTCATACCAATTTTTGCTATATATAACTAAATATAACTAAATTGTCAGCAAAAGCTCTCAATGTATAAACTTCCTTTTTAATTTTTGTGCCCATTATTTTCTCATTACAGAGAGTCCTCACTCTACGATCATAATGGAGCCTGTCCAGTATGGTTGCAAGTAGTACCAACCATTAAATGAGACAGCCTCCCTTAATGGCCTCCACCCTCTGCTCTCTCTGATGCTACTGTTAAACAAATACATGGGTCATTAAGCAAGCATGAGGTACCTCTTGTATGGGGGAGGCCCTATAAAAGAAGCAGACAAACAGAAAAAAGTCTGCCAAGCCAAAAACAGCCCAGCAGGGGGGAAGAGCCCAGCCAGATTCGGGCCTAGTGCTGTGTTCCAATGCTGGGGAGGCTTAACAAGCCTCTGTGCTTGGCTGATGAAGCCACATTTATGGGCTGGGCTTCTGCCCTTATCATCTAGCTCAGTGGTTCTCAACCTTTTTAATGCCGCGACCCCAACCGGTCGTAAGTTGAGGACTAAACCGGTCGTAAGTCGAGGACTAAACCGGTCGTAAGTCGAGGACTACCCAACTGGTCATAAGTCAAGGACTTTCCCTGCCCGGGAGCGCCGCGCATGCATGGTTCTGCCCCCTGCGCCCGCCGAGGCGTAGCTGGCAAGCGGCAGAGACAGAGCAGGCCGACCACCAGCTGGCCCAGCCCAAGGGAGGTAAGGCACCCGCCGGAAAAGGGGAAAAAATGGCATACAAAAAAAATGGCGGACAAAAAAATGGCGGTCAGCCTTGCTGGGCGACCCCCATGAAATGGTCGATCGACCCCAAATGGGGTCCCGACCCACAGGTTGAGAACCACTGATCTAGCTGTTGGGAGACTGCAGCTGTCCACATGCAAACGTGACAACTCCATAAGGAGCTTCTCAAAACCTTTCCCTTGTTTAACCCCCTGCCTCCCCCAGAAACCCACATTTCTTCAATAAAGAAAATATAATTTGTTCATGAAGTAGTTAAGAAATATGCTGACATGTTGGGGAGATGAATAGTGACTATTGTCATGGAGATGATTTTAATAGTTTGCTGTGAAACCTGATACTAATTCTAGAAAACACAATTCAAAAATAATTCGGTGATTAATGTTTTACCAATCTAAATGTTATGCTCTGCACATCTTTTATAAAAATGTTTCAGGTCCTGATCAGGACTTACTTTGGAATTCAAAATATGATAAGAAAATTGTGCACCAATTTGCATTACTGTTTCAATCTATGATTGTATGAACTTTACATGAGGGGCTTATTTATTTAGCTGATATGAATGGACTCATGAATGTCAGAGATCCACCATGAATCTATTGTTTTGATTTATTTTTTGTAATGGGAAAAATAACTAGTTTTATGCAAAACATACAATATGTGGATACCACAATTCTGTAGGATGTACAGAAAATAATACCACATTAAATATCAACCCACTAATTTCTGTATGACATGGATCACAATCTAGGATCACACTCTGGATGTTAAATGTTTATTCAGCAGGCTTGTTCATAATATTTAATATTTAATATTTTGCATCAGGTCAAGCTATCGGACAGCCTCATATATCAGATATTTGAAGAATATACTAAATTAAGTGATGATATAAACACTGTGCTTGGTATTTTTGATAATTATATTAGCCTGCTATGGATTTGAAAAATTTGTACGATGTTCCTACAGTCACAGTTAGTCAAACCAGCCCCCATTTGTATTTCCAGTATTGGCACCTGCCATGGTTAGTTGTAATTTGTTTGAGTGCTATCTAGTTTTTCCTTGAAGAATCAAAGCTGGAGGGGCATTAAATTAAACAGATCTGGGTTAGAAGTTGCCCATTCCTGGTGCCATACTATCTCAATATCAAAGCCTTCTCTGACTAATTGCTGTCCAGGTTTCCACTGCAGGTTCCAAAATTTGGAGTATTTGGAGTCTGAGTATTTAATTGTGACAGTCCTTGTGTCTAGAATAATTGGTTTGCCTTGCATTTCTGCCATTCCCCTTTTAAGGCTGATTTTCTTCTAAGGTGTGGGATTGGTGTATTAGATAGTAATGGTAGCCATTCAGAAGGCCTCAGTTTAATAGATCCTGATATTTCCCTCATAGTATGATTAAGCTGGGTGTCCACTGCTTTTGTGTGAACACTATTTAACCATACAGGGCTGCAATATTCAACCACCAAATATACCAAAGCAAGAGCTGATATCCTGAAAGCTGTTACACTTGCTGGTGCCAGAAAATTTATGTAGGGTATTGTTCCTGGTTTTTATTTTATCCATCTTTTTTCTTAAGTGTTCCCTATAGGTTAAGAACCAGTCAAGGGTCATTCCTAAATACTTTGGATTATGATTAAACTTCAGCACCTGGTTCCTAAATTCCACTTTTGGTGTATAATTAGCTTATCTGTTGTTCAAGTGAAAACAGGCGACTTTGGTTTTGTTAATGTTGGGTTTCAGCCTCCGGATTTCAAAAAACTTATCCATTTCTTTTAAATCATTTTTGAGGGCTTTTTCAGAAACATTAAAGTCTTCAGATTGTTTTATCAGCATGATGTCATCAACATATATAGACTTTCTTGCAGCAATACCTAGTAGATTGATGTGTATATATTAAAAATTAAAAATAGTGGAGCCAGCATAGAAAATTGTGGCAAGCCATCATTTAACCTATATTTCTGACTAATTTGATCATCTAGATGTGCTTCAATGTATCTTTTTGAAAGCGTACAGTTGAGTAGAAGAGCTGTTTTCTTACAAGGCACAATGCGTAAGAATTTTAGAATCAGCCTTCCTCCCCACACTATATGGTAGGCCAATGATAGGTTGATAAACATGGTGACAGATACAGTGTGGGAAAAATTATTTGGTCCCCGGCTGATTTTGTACGTTTGCCCATGGACAAAGAAAGATCAGTCTATAATTGTAATGGTAGGTTTATTTTAACAGTGAGAGACAGAATAACAACAAAAAAATCCAGAAAAATGCATTTCAAAAAAGTTATAAAATTGATTTGTATTTTAATGAGTGAAATAAGTATTTGATCCCCTATCAATCAGCAAGATTTCTGGTTCCCAGGTGTCTTTTATACTGGTAACAAGCTGAGATTAGGAAAATAGAGAATAGGACCACTCTCTTAAAGCAGGGCTTTTCAATCTTTTCACCCATTGTACCACTTTTAGGATATGGCAATATCCGAGTACCACCAGTCGCGTAGTAAGGGGTCAAAAACTTGATGACCAAAAAAAAAAAGAAAAAAAGGGAAAAAGTGATAAAGTACAGGTAGTCCTCGACTTACAACAGTTCGCTTAGTGACTGTTTGAAGTTACAGTGGCACTGAAAAAAGTGCCCCCCAAGCCACAGCCGAGCAAGACACCTGCCTGTCCACCCGGCGGTGCTCTTCCTCCTGTCCAAGGTTTTCATTGTTGTGAGCATTTCTGTTGAGGATTGGCAGCGGGGGGTGGGGGTGGGGGGTGTTTGGTTTTTATTCCCCCTGTCTACTGGGTGGTTGCAGCAGGTTTTGGTCACTTCACATGACCCTGGGACACTGTGACCATCATAAATATGAATCGGTTGCCAAACATCTGAATGTAAATCACAAGACCCTGGGGATGCTGCAACATTCCAGATGATCGGCACTTCTTCTGGGCTCAGCAGAAGCGTCAGGATCAGTGCTGCTTTCCAGCTAATTGGTGCGTCTTCAGGGCTCAACAGAAGGGCCAGGATCAGCGCTGAGCTACAGCTGGAGCCTGGCGCTGATACTGGCACTTCCACTGAGCCCTGACAGCCCTGCAGCTCCAGCCAATCTCGCTCAGGCTTGTGGGTGCTGCCACTGGTTCAGCTCATTCCCCTCCCCCGCTACTTTTCTAGAATGGTCGCGTACCACCTGCCAGGTGCCAGTGTACCACAGGTACATTTTCAACCCATACCACTGGTTGAAAAGCCCTGTCTTAAAAGGTGTATAAAAGACACCTGTCCATAGAAGCAATCAATCAGATTCCAAACTCTCCACCATGGCCAAGACCAATGAGCTGTCCAAGGATGTCAGGGACAAGATTGTAGACCTACACAAGTCTGGAATGGGCTAAAAGACTATCGCCAAGCAGCTTGGTGAGATGGTGACAAAGCTGTGCAAAGGCCCTTTTAGCCATGACTGCCATCTGCTCAATCAGATGCCTTTAAATTTAAAGAATATTTATTTATCAAAATGGTATTGAATTTCACTAATAGGTTACTGCTGTGATTGGTGGGATAGTTTTGATACATGTTTAGATTATGGATTTATCCATTTTTCAAAACTTGCTCTAGCCTTTGCTTTCCTCTGCCCTCTGGGGGATTACTGGAAGACTCCTTGATGCTCTCTGAGTTTGGTTCTTTGCAGACATTTCATTATTCAACTAGATAACATCAGTGCTAGTAAGTGTGGGTTTGCTTCCTGCTTACATACAGTAGTTTGTCCTGACAGTAGTTTTCTCCTTGGTAGTTCCTTGATTAGGATATTGTTTGATGTTGATGTCTGGTGTTAATCCCTGCTTATCTGGGTGTAGGCTGCTGCAGATAATGTATTCTGGTCTTTTTGTTTCCTTCTTTGTTTTTTTTAATTGTTCATTTGTAGCAGGTAAACATGGTTTATCTCTATGTATCTATTGATGGCTGATTTGTCTGAATGTCAAACTTCCAGGAATTCCTTAGTGTTTTTTGGATTTAGCTTGGTCTAAGATGCTCACTATTTCCCAATTGAAACAGTGGATGAGGATAAAGAATTTTCATCATGTCTTCTGACTGTTAGTTGGTGTTCATGGATGTGTTCTGCTAATGCTCTGCCTCTCTGTCCTACATAGTCCTTACACTGTATGTTCTTTTGACATATGACTCTGTAATACTCCTGTTTTTTTATTCTTGGACTACTGGTTCTTTTGGTTTTTTAAGATATTTAGTTAAGTAAAACTTAAGTAAAGTTTCAAGTTAAGAAAGAAACAAAAGGACAAAACCACATCTGCTCTAACACTGACAGGGCAAGCTACTGTATATAAACAGGGAACAAACCTCACATATAAATAACTTGATTACTATAGGAGTTTTGGCAGTGTTCCTGCATTACTTCCACATGTTTGATCAGATATTTTTTTTTTAAATTCAACCTCCTCAAAATCCATTGTAAAAATCCCACTCTACAAGGCCAGACTGTGAGATAGTGATTTTCGTCAAATGATCATTTGAGCTAATTAGTGGAATTATATTTGAATCTAAGTCATTCTGGTTTATTTTAGGGAATTAGCTCTAGCTTAAGATAATTGTGCTTAAATTAGTTAAAATCATTTGAACTAATTTCAATGGTACAAAAGCACAGCTATTTTGCAATACTTTCAATCCAGCAGAATATGACTAAATCATATTTTATTTTCTAGATAGTCTTAGTTGCCTAGAAAATATGTTTCTCTCTCTGTCATCCTGGGTATGGTAAAACTAAATAAGAAATTGCTGGTATAACTTATGTAAGGCTGATACTAAAATAAAGTTCCTGAATTTTGTTTCTTCTCTTTTTTTTTAGTTGTGTCAGAGTAGAGGAGCACCATGCTGTTGATATTGATCTTTACCACTGTCCCAATTGTGCAGTTCTTCATGGACCCTCCTTAAGTAAGTGATGAATTTTAAAGCATTTTGCACAATTTAGGTTATTGTGGACTCAATACTGAATATAAATTATTTTTATAGCTGATGATATCATGGCTATGCCTGATAATTATGCAATGTCGTTTTGAAGTTATATCTCATTGTGGTTTATACTTTGATTTTACCTTTAACTGTTTACATCATTAACTGGAACAAAGAAGTATACATTTGTTCCCTTTGGAATCTACTGTATCTATTGATTACTGCAAGAGATTAAGTTGTATAATGTATAATAGCAATAGCAATAGCACTTAGATTTATATACCGCTTCATAGTGCTTTACAGCCCTCTCTAAGTGGTTTACAGAATCAGCATATTGCCCCAAAACACTCTGGGTCCTCATTTTACCAACCTCAGAAAGATGAAAGGCTGAGTCAACCTTGAGATGGTCAGGATTGAACTGCTGGCAGTTAGCAGAATTAGCCTGCAATGCTTCATTCTAACCACTGCGCCACCACAGCAATAATATGCTTGGTTTATATCTTTCTTGAAACATACAATACCTTGGTCAGATATGTCTAAATGTATAGATGCAGTTTCAGTAGATAAAACCTAGTGTTAACCCCAATCTCTGAAAATACTATGGAAGATATTTTACCAAATGCTTGAGCTAAACAAGAGATCAGTACTTCAGATCACTTGATTTCTAATGGGTTTTTTTAAAGACTTGAGAGATTATGTGGAATATCACTTATCTACAGCAGAAGTCCCCAACCTTTTGAGCACCAGGGACTGGTTCCATGGAGAGAGGTTTTTCTATGAACCGGAGGGTGCATGGTTTTGTGTGCTGCCTGCATCCCACAGATGGGGCTTTGCTTGTTTGTGCGGACTGGTTGCTGGCATGCCGCGGCCTGGTACCGGTCCACAGACCAAAGGTTGGGGACCCCTGATCTACAACATTTGCTTGGCAGAATACGTAATTAAAGCATGTAACTAAAAATATGGCCATTGTTGCAACACCATGATCATGTGATTTGCATGCATGGCAGCCAGCTTGCGCTTATGATGGTTTGCGAGTTGCCCTGCTGGTTTCCCACAGGCGGTTAATGGGGAAGCTGGCAGGTAAGGTCATAAGTTGCTTCTGCTCTTGTTGCAACCCACTTATAATGGTCAAAACAGTCAGAAATGCATCACATCAGATAAATAAAGTTTCTTTTTTAAAAAAACACATGATCTTCCAAATAGTTATAAGCTTGTCTCAGATAAGCTTACAACTATTTTGCTGTCTTTCTTTGTTGTATTCCTGTAATCCAACAGCTGTTTGTTATTGTTTATACTTCAGAACAATAATGATAGTCAAGGGGTTATTTTGCAAACTGAATAGTAAATATCTATCTATTTAAGTAATGAAAATTAGAGTTTTTCTTCTTATTTCTTAAGTGACTTGTCTGGTCAGATAGCTGGTTATCTTCTGGGATTCAAGCCAAGTGAACTGTCTTTTGTTCCTTTTTCTTTGTTCATCTTTCTCTTAAATGCAAAGAGCCTGGAAGGATAAAATCAAAGATAATTACATTTTTTCTTTTACCACTCCTACTTCAAACGCAAAACTAAAATTCAGAAGCAGATTTTTTTTTAAAAAAGCACTGTTTGAGTTTTGTCAAGTATAACAAATAATACATTTTATAATCTCTCCAACCCTCCCCCCAAATGCCCTAGTTTTCATGATTGTCCATCTGAAGATATGAGAGCCATGTATCCTACCACCTGACAAGGTGATTTTTAAAAATAATTATAATAGCAATCCTCCTCCTCCTCCTCCCTTTCAACCTACTAATTGCTCTGGCCATAAAAATATTACAGCTTACCTATTGCTTTATCTTGATAATACCTTGGTGTGGAATATGAAGGAATACATATAAGACTGATTTACAGCAAAACCAAACTCTTTTTTCTGCAAACCTTCATAGAAATTATCTTCATATGTTGTATAAAGTAAATTTGCCATTATACTCTCCACAAAGGTAGCTTTAATTTGGGAATCACTCATACAATTTTTGAATTTATGGCAAAAGCTTGACATGATACCATTGAATCTTTAATATAGTCCTTGGCATGGAAATGGCTTGTGTCCCCATAAATAATATTTACTCTAAGTGCACCTCTAAACTATGCACCTTTTCTTTTACAACTTTATCCAGAATAGGCACTCTTCCAAATTCAAGGAAGCTGTCTATTCAGTGTAACATAACTTCTCAAAATCCAGTTTCATTTTATTGATTTCCATCTAGTCCATGCTACACAGTTTCTGCTTGGGAGATTCAGGGAAATACAGTTAGCAAACTAATAACATAAACATTTCTAGCACTTTCATATATCTGCTAAACAATGCTTGGGACAGAATGGATTTTTATAACTTTGTTATGATAAGATTGAAGTAAAATGACCCTACTCCCTAAAAAATGTTTTACATTTGGCCTTGAAGTTAGGTGTTCCCCACTTCTAATACATTGAGCTGATTCACAGGGTTAGCATGATCAGTTATATCAAAATTGTACCAGTCCTGAATCCAAATGAGCTGTTTTTGATGAGTATCTGAAATTGTACAGTTATTTTCTCAGATGATTTTCGTAAGAAGGAGACATTGTAACTAACCAGCAGTTATTCAGTAACTGTTAAGAATTGTAACACCCAGAGTGAGTTTCTCGAGAAGTGGACATTTTGTCATTTCTAGATACTTTGACACTTATCTTCTTGACCCATTCATTCCATCTCATTGATCAGACTGAGTCAACTGTAAAAAGATGGATTGAGAGGCATGTCAGATTCTACTTACCAAGTAAAATGGGATGAGTATGGAATGTTGCAAATACATCAGGGAACTGAAGAATAAAAAAGGGCATTGGAAGAATATCTGAAGGACAGTGAAGAAGATTTAATGAAACTAATACACCATGAAGGCTTACTGAGTACTGGAAAGTCCAAGCTGGCCTACAAGAAAGACCAGAATAACAAAATAACAGAATTGAAAGAGATCTTGGAGGTCTTCTAGTCTAACCTCCTGCTCAAGTAGAAAACCCTATACCATTTCTGACAGACAGTTGTCCAATCTCTTCTTAAAAACTTGGAGACATGTAGTTAATTGCACAGTTTCAAGTATCTTATCCATTTCTTTGGTCCTCAAAAACTCAAACTTGATCCCCCAAAATTGGGTCAGATGAAGTATAAAGTACTTTGTTTGACAATGCATCAAGTTAAGATGTCTTATAAATATATTCTAGCAAATAGCTTTGAGCTCCAACACCTTATTTGCTAGGATGGATATTTCAAGTCCCTGAATCACATAAAACAGCTACTCTGGACAGCTATATGAAAGTGCAGTGATGAAAATGAAGAACATTTTTACCACTTTTTATTGTCGTATGAAAAGCATAATAATGTACTTTGGTCCTTAGTTGATCATCTTCACAAGATATTTGCCGCTTACACTTAATCTATTTCATTTCTTGTAAATCCTCAGGAGACTGTCTAGGGTTCACAGCAGTAGTGACAGTGGCCCATCTCAGTTTACCATTCCATATTTCAATGGTTCTGTGATGTCCCAGAGCTTTTCATAAATCTTTAGGGCAGACCATCTTAGTGAGTCTCCTATATCTGCAAGCAGATAAAATGGCCATCAGTCCATAACTTATTAAAAATGGTTTGACAGTGACAAATGAAGTAATGACTATTTCCTTCTATTTTTAAATTACCATTTCCATATTCTTGTGCAAAATTGAAATTGAGCTCTGCTTCATGTGCTGGGAAAGGGACTTATTGAGATAATCCAACAATTCTGGTTATCAAATAGTGGATATTGATGAAAATACCTTTGAGAAAGAATCTATGAATCCCTGAACAAGTCTTTTTGTTGTTGTTCAGTTGCTAAGTCATGTCCAACTCTTTGCAACCCCATGGACCATAATACGCCAGGCTCCCCTGTTCTCCACTTTCTCCCAGAGTTTGCCCAAATTCATGTTCATTGTGTTGAAGATACTATCTCACCATCTCATCCTCTATCGTCCCCTTCTCCTTTTGCCTTCAATCTTTCCTGACATTAGGCATTTTCCAATGAATCATCTCTTCTCGTTAGGTGACCAAAATGTTTGAGCTTCAGCTTCAGTATTTTTCCTTCCAAAGAACAGTCAGGTTTAATTTCTTTGAGAATTGACTGAGTTGATCTACTTGCAGTCCAAGGAACTCTCAAGAGTCTTTAGGGCACCACAATTCGAAAACATAAATTATTTGGTGCTCAGCCAACTCTCACAGCCCTACATTAGTATTGAGGGAAAAATATAGCTTTGACTATATGGACCTTTGTCGGCAAGGTGATGTTTTTAGTATGCTATCTATGTTTGCCTGAACAAGTCTACTCTGGAGATAAAGTCAATATAATTTTATGTGCATAATTCATCCATCCTAATATTGCCATCTAAATCTCAAATTGAGTCACTATTCAGATACCAAAACGATATAATGCTGATTAATGTATGTTATGTTCATCTGTGCAACAGATGTATTCAAACCTACTAGGTTCTGCAGCAATAGTAATTTAGTTTATTAGTGTGACATTGTTGAAATGGTGCTTGTTATTAAATCCACTCAAATCTTTTTAGTGTAAATATTGAGCACCTTGTATGAAGTAATGATTTATCTTTTAATATATAATTTTTATGCTGTGATTATTTGTAATACTGGCTGTTAATAGATACTTTTAGCTGGGATCAGTTACCTCAGAGGCTTTGTCTTACATTTTCTGTAGTTCAGCTGCCTGTCTAAAAAACTGCCAGTGCCATTGGCTATTTTCTAAAGCGTTGGTTGAGTTTAAAGAAACAGTTGTACACATTTGGATAAAATGATATGTAGAGTTTACATACAAATATGCACACCAAAGTTTGGTAAATACAACATGGATACCAGGGCTATGGCTAAATATTTCTTTTGCAGCTGCTATTGAATATAAACTGTTTGAGCTCTTGAAGGTGTGGCATTCATCCCCATCTGCTGTGATATGCAGAAAATACTGCAGTTCACATGACAAGCTGTTAAATAAATAGGTTTACACTATGAGGACAACTTTAATTTGAAAACACTGAAAACAGTTTTCAGCTAAGACTATCTTGTAATATTGGTCTTTTATAGACTTATCCAGGCAAATGTAAATCTTTACTGCTAGGTTCCAATTACTCTGAAGTTGTGTTCACAACAGAATTTGCTCAGTATGGATTTTAAAATTAAGATTTCAAAGTTACTTTGTATAGCAAAATTTAACTAGTACATTTGAAATGCAAGTTTAAACTTTATAATACAATTCTGTTCATTGACATAATTGTAGCGATAGAATTTATCAGTTCTGAAATAATGGATGCTTTAGTGAGCAAGAAACATCTAGGTAGGATAATCAAAGCCTACGCTGAATGGTTTGCATGAATACTGCAGACTGCAAATGATTAAAAGTGTATCTCTGGAATACATTCTGGTTGGCATGGTACTGAATTTTGTCATTTAACTTTTTTTTAATGTATTATAAAGTTTCTGTTTAGGATGTTGATATAACTACAGTCATTTGAATGAAGCCATACTCAGTTTTTCTTATATCTTTAAAAATATTTCCTTTAATTCTGGATGAAGGAAAAGAGAGATTTTAATAATAATTTACTGGTGGCAGGACCTGATCTGAAATTCATTTACATTTACTGGAAGAAAACAGGGAACCTTAATTCAAATCCCTATTCAACAAGAAATATTCTCTCAGTGATCTTGAGGCAATTATATGTGCTAAAATGAACATCTTGGGGATGGTTAGAAAAAAAACAGATTGACTGATCTGACTACAGCAGGGGTAGGCAACCTTGGCTCGTTTATGATTCGTGGACTTCAACTCCCAGAATTCCTGAGCCAGCTGTGCTGGCTCAGGAATCCTGGGAGTTGAAGTCCACGAGTCATAAAACAGCCAAGGTTGCCTACCCCGGGACTACAGTACATTGAATAAAGGGTAGAATGCACATTTGTATTATGTGTCATGGTATTGCGCTTATTCTCCAAAAAGTTCAGTGTGGTGTACTATACATATTTTCTTTCCTCATTCTTTTCCCCTTCCAATGAGATCCTAGCAAAAACCCTGAGTAATTCATTACTAATAGAGAAATAGTTTTGACTAAGGTTCCAGAGAATGTCATAGCTAAATGGGATTTGATTCTCTCCTATCATAAATTGATGCTTACATTTTTCACTGTGTAGTGAAGAAGAGGAGGAACTGGCACAGACATGACTATACAGAACATGATGATGGTTCAAAGCCAGTTCAAGCTGGAACCCGAACATTTGTTAAACAGCTACGTGCGTGTTCATTCCCAAGGTAAGAACAGTTGCATTAGAAATTATGTAAGGTAGGAAAATTCAAAATTATGTGTAGTTGCTTCAAATAGTGATTCTGATCCTTTAACTATATTACTCTAGAGCAGTGATGGCGAACCTTTTAGAGACTGAGTGCCCAAACTGCAACCCAAAACCCACTTATGCATCGTCGAGTGCCGGATGGGTGTGGCCCATTGGCTGGGTGTGGCCCATTGGCTGGGCGTGGCTGCAGTGGTAACGGCAGACTGGGTGGGACTAAAAAGTTCAATCAATCAATTCCAACTTTGCAAGATCTTTTTTTTCCCCGTGAGAAGTTGAAATTGACTGATTGAACCTTTTTTTTTTTTGCACATGGTGGTGGAGGCCTAAAGCGAAAAGGTTTTATAAAACCCAGCTGAAGGCCTAGGACTGGGGCGATGGCGCGTGTGCCCACAGAGAGGGCTCTGAGTGCTGCCTCTGGCACCCGTGCCATAGGTTCGCCATCACTGCTCTAGAGGATATGAATCTCATCAGGATTTCAATGTTTATTTGAGGAAGTTAAAATTAGATATCTAATAATACTAAAGACATTCTGGAAGAATTGTTTCAGTAACATTATGATCAATTAAAGCAAGCTGCTGAAAATGATCAGATAGAATAAATGTTGGGAAGGACAGAAACTTTATATTTCACTTCAAAAAAAATTCTACTGCTGGAACATTCATTCAGTTTGTTTGAAAGAGGAATGATAGCAGTTTTTTTTTTTATTCTGTTTCTATTTTTAAAATAATATACATATATATGTACTTCCTTTCTAGTGCTGATGAAATAATTTTGAAAATGCATGGAAGCCAATTGACGCAAAGATACCTGGAAAAGCATGGTTTTGATGTTCCCATTATGGTACCTAAATTAGATGGCTTAGGTCTCAGACTCCCACCTTCTACATTTTCTGTTCTAGATGTGGAACATTATGTAGGTATGCACTGTTGGTTTGAACACGAAAGGGCGAGGAAAAGTAAATGGGTTTAATTAATATTTTTTTCCTGAAATATTTTATGGTTGTGACACTTTCTGAGAACACTTGAAGATGAATTCTCCAAAGAGTATAGCTTTAGTTTCAGTTGTAAGCTTTAAATATCATGTTTTGAGATTAATCTAATTGGAATGAATAGAATACTTAAAACATTAATGGTTCACTTATCTATATTTTCTCTTTAACAGTTTCAGGATTTTCAAAAAAATTAATTTAGTTACTTACGCATAAATTACTATATTCCCATAATCCTGAGATGTAATTTCTACAGACCTTTATTGACTGATTTATGCAGTGATTGAATTTTTTCATTTTTACAGGTGGTGATAAAGTGATTGATGTTATTGATGTGGCAAGACAAGCAGATAGCAAAATGAAGCTCCATAATTACATTAAGTATTTTACAAACCCTGAGAGACCAAAAGTATTAAATGTGATAAGCCTTGAATTCTCAGACACAAAGTGAGTATACAGTTTTCATATATGTATCTGGAACGAAAAAGGCTTATATTTTAAACTGTAGCATATAGCAATAATTGCAGATTTTCTGGATAGTTGCAATAATGAAATATAAACTTGAAAGGTGGAATATGACAGTTTGGAGATAAACGCAAATAACTGATTATGATGTATACTTAAAGCTTAGGGTTACCCTAAATAACTAAGGTTGAAAGGATGAATGAATGCAATTGCTTTTTCTTTGGAAAGGTGTTATCTATATTTTTCTTATATCTTTAATGGACTGTGGGAATGACCTTTGGGAAAGTAGAGAAGAGATACAACCTAGACAAGAGAGGCTAGATCTCCCAGTAACTTAAAGGTCAGAGAAAGAAACTTAGAAAGGATATTTCCTAACGGATGAAACAGTTAAAAGAGGTGGCAGGAAGTTTTGTACTTTCAAACTTGCAAAATTCTGTTAATGTAGCCTCAGAATAAAGTAGATTCAATTCATCTAGTAGTGTTTCCTATCTGGTTTATCTGAGAGGGCTGACAAATATATGCAAAACAAATGAAAATATTTTTAAAATGTTTGTTATAGGTTATGTTACTTTAAAAATACCCTTTATTTTTTAATTAAAAAATGAAAATGATATCTGGGTTTATGTCTCTAAATCAAATCTATTCGCAGATGCTAAGAGCTAAACATTGCAGTTCTGCATAGAGATCAACTTTTGTGGGATATTCTCTATTTTAGAAATTTCGTACTATTGCATGACTACTAATTATTTAATTTATTTAATTACTTTATTTAATTTATTTATTTAATACTATTGCATGACTTCTAATTATTTAATTTATTAATTAAGGTTTCTGATATAATTTTTTTTACCATCCAAGCAGCACGAAAAAATATTTCTTGTCATGCAATAAGGTACTGATCTTCCCAATTTGAAACTACATATACAAACACATAATAACCACGTTCCTATGAACCAATAATTTAAAATATACAAAATAGTTGATTGAATTAATCACTAATCTCTTTTTGAACATTTTAACCACTTAGAAAAACAATTCTAATTTGAAATAAAGTACCATTAACTTTGCTATATAACTATTATATTGTGTTGATATACAATAATTTAAAATTTGGATTTAGATGAAGACTTTCATTCTATTTTTTTCTTCATTCAAATCTCATTATAGTTCATACAAGTTCCATTTCAGAGAATATGTAATATAATTAAATAAGTCATATAATGGACTAATTATCTATCTTTGCTGTTAACTGTTCACTCTAAATAGCAATATGAATCAAAATATTACTAGAGGGGAAAGATTTTTCATATTTGCATATATTAAGAAATTCTTAGTCGTATTCCTATTCAAATTGCATTTTCTGTTTTGAATTTTAAAGGATGTCCGAGTTAGTGGAAGTTCCTGAAATTGCCAGAAAACTTTCATGGGTTGAAAATTACTGGCCAGATGACTCGGTCTTCCCTAAGCCTTTTGTTCAGAAGTACTGCTTAATGGGAGTTCAAGATAGCTACACAGATTTTCATATTGATTTTGGGGGCACTTCTGTTTGGTATCATGTTCTTTGGGTAAGAAAACTGTTAATTTCCTTAATGTGCAAATGTAACAAATTCTCATTATGAATGTGTTCTTTTACATATCACATTGAAACCACTTTTTCAGTAAAAGGAAAAAAGATTTGTCATATTCTTGGTGTTAATGTTGCAATTTCTAAAAAATTCCTATTGCAACAGACATATCTAAAATTCTGTTTTCTCTTTGTCATTATGGGGAACTGAATGTATATTAATGAGAAAAAAATGAATTTCAACAACTGTAGAATCAGACTGCAGCAAAACAAAACTGATTAAAGTAAAGGGGGTCTGAATACTTCCTGAATGCACTGTGTGTGTGTGTGTGTTTGTGTGAGAATAATGGTTGGAGAAAATAATGTTTCTCACTTAACTTATTGCTTGTTTTGCTATCCACAGAAAAAATTGCATAGATTTCTGATTTTGTCTAGCCAACTGGTTAGATTTGATAATGGTACTTTCCTTTTAAATAGCAATAAAATTCTATGCTTTCATTATGTTGTAGTGATATTAATGATTGTAATACAAAATTGTCGAAGATGTACAACATGTAATGAAATGTCTTCTGTGCATAGGGTGAAAAGATCTTCTACTTGATCAAACCTACTAATGATAATCTGGCAATTTATGAATCCTGGAGTTCATCTGTTACCCAGAGTGAAGTGTATTTTGGCGATAAAGTTGACAAATGTTATAAATGTGTTGTAAAGCAAGGACATACCTTATTTGTTCCAACAGGTAAAAAGTTCTTTCCCTGTCCATTAACATATCAATGTATTGGAGCTCGGTAATTAATGTTCAGACAATTTTTAATTTAGTTTAGCAATTAAGTTTAAATTTAGGAGATAGACTCAGATATTACTATGCATTTATGGAGGTAGAAGTTGAGACGGGTAAAGAACTTGAAGAAAGTTAGAAGATAGCTAAAGAATTATCTATTTGTATATTGTACATTTCCTACTACATTTTTAATAATTGTGTATTCAAACCAGTGAAAAAATTTCAACACTGCTTTTTGTTGTTCCATACTCTAATAATGTATACAATAATTATATTTATTGTAGAGTCACCTTCGGTCAGATAGGTGGCATATAAGTTTAACAAACAAACAAACAAACAAACAAATAAATAAATAACATTATTTTTTATAAAAATATATATGTATTGATTTAATTATTCCAATATCACAGAGAGAATTATTAATTCATCAAGTTAGTATAATCATTGATAACATGATAGGGCATGGGTTATATTGAATTCAATTGCCAGTATAGTTCCTGATTTGATTTGTAATACTGTTTGGCAGATGTGTTTTTCAGAAAAAAAGTTGATCTTTGAGGTTTTGAGGCAATAATGGAGATTAAATCAAAGCCTTCAATCCACATTTGCTTGTATCTGTTAGACAGAATTAATGGTGTTAATTAGTCTGTTATTTTTATTTACTTGAATTTAAATTAAATCCTTAGATTGCATCTGGTAACCAGTTTTTGGTTGCACGTACTATAAGTCTGCTGATATCCCATACCATACTCTTCCATTTTTCTTCATTGTGTGCCAGTTGCTTTGTGCATATCAGGTTTTGTCTACGTTTTCCCAGAACTTTTTGCATGTTTTTTTCCCCAATCATGCTTTGGGGGGGGGGGAGGGAAGAAGCTGATAGCTATACTTTGCAGCACATGTGGTGATTTCCAGGACAGTTTAATAAAGAATTCAGCATGGAATTATAAGTACATGTGTTCAGACCTACTAGTAGTTATCAACAGTTAAAACTCTTTTGTTTAGTGACTCTTTAAAATTACAATGGCCCTGAAAAAGTGACTTAACTACTTGTCCTTACACTTACAATCATTGCAACATTCCCATAATCTCATAATAAGAATTTGGGTGCTTGGCAACCAACATGTACTGTATGTATGATGGTTGCACCATCCCAGCAATTGAAATTCTGGTCCCAATTGTGGTCATAAATTGAGGACTACCTGTATTTTGTTTCATTAACCTCAGAAGCTGCTTTTTGTTTTCTCCTGGAACTGAAATTGTCATCATATTATTGGTCTTCTCTAAACTGAATGGGATGGCACCATTAGTAAATTATTGCCCTTATTGCTTAATTTTATTTTACAATTTCAAATTTTATTTAAAATATGTTTTATTTAAAATAAAACATTTTATTATGTATTTTACTGCATTATTGACAGCTATGGCTGTTAACTATCAAGAATCTATGGATAGCACCAGACATAAACAAAAATACTCACAAATTGAGAATGTTACTTCATACATGTCACCTAATATCACAGCTTACTTATTCAACAGGAAATCTGTCTCATCAAGCAAGGGTCTCCAACCTTGGCAACTTTAAGACTTGTGCACTTCAACTCCCAGAATTCCCAAGCCAGCCATGTTGGAGACCTCTGCTATATGAGACAGATTTCCTGTTGAATAAATAACCTGCAATACTAGTAACATATATGGAACAAAGGGAACAAAAAGCAGCTTTTGAGGTTAATGAAACAAAATACAGGTAGTCCTCAATTTATGACCACAATTGGAACCAGAATTTCCATTGCTAAGCAAGGCGGCTCTTAAGTGAGTTGACCCCTGTCTCCAATCTTGGGAACTCCAAACTTGAAGTTGCCAAAGTTGGAGATCCCTGTCATACAGGGTAAAATATTTGTAACTGTATAAGCAAGGAGATTTATGAAAGGATACAAATTGATGAAATATTTCAGTTATATTCAGTAGTCTAACAGCTTTTTAAGTTTTGAGATAAAACTAGATAGGAAAATGAAAGTTGGCTTTCAAACAGATACTTCATTTATGGCAGGAAGAGTTGTTTAGTATTTATTTATTTATTTATTTACATTAGATGTTTATCCCACCTTTATTACTTTATAAGTTACTCAAGGTGGCAAATGTACTGAACACTCCTTCCACCTCCTATTTTTCCTACAACAACCTCCCTGTGAGGTGGTTTGAGAGAGAATGACTGGCCCAAAGTCACCCAGCTGGTTTTCATGACTAAGGCAGGACTTGAATTCACAATCTACCAGTTTCTGGCTGTTGATTTTATTTTTGAGATTTTTGGTTATGCTTTTGATCAAGCAGACCTGTACTGCACAACTGAAAGTTATTGATATGTTGATAGTCCAATAAGATAATAGTAATTTGATGATAAAACTTTGATTTGAACAATATGTGGGTTGTTAAAATAACTTGCCTCTCTAATGCTT
Organism: Protobothrops mucrosquamatus; assembly: GCF_001527695.2. NCBI lineage: Eukaryota > Metazoa > Chordata > Lepidosauria > Squamata > Viperidae > Protobothrops > Protobothrops mucrosquamatus. Next base: position 101,787 of record NW_015387338.1, read on the forward strand.
TTGGGAACACAATATTGTGGATATATAGGTTTAACTTTTTGTTTCAGGATGGATTCATGCTGTACTCACTTCTCAGGACTGTATGGCTTTTGGAGGAAACTTCTTGCACAACCTCAATATTGGCATGCAGCTCAGGTTAGACTTGGAATTCCCTCTTTTATCCAACTATTTTTTTTTCTACAGATGTAAACACATGTCTTTGTTAAATTGGTCTTAAATCATTTTCTGATCTTATGAAGACAACATGCTGATATTTTGCAAAGAATACAGGGATTATCATAATCTGATGATCTCCAGATAAAATGAATAGATTGTTCTGAATTGCTTGCCTCTTCTAACAAAATTACATTAAAAACAGAAATTGGCTAAACAAGTATGAATATCCTGGGGTGCTGATGCTAACACCCTATGAACAACAGCCTTGACTTTGGTTTATTCCACAGTTGAATTTTGTGCCAGCATATGGCTTAACAGCGCCCACACCCAAATGGTCGATGTCCAACTCCACCAGACAATGCGTATTATCTCTGGCACATTGCATCCCACTCCTATGCAATGGTTACCAATACTTAGCAATGTAATACTTCCCCACTTTAGAAGAAAAAAACCCCCTCTCATTTGGCTATGGTCAAGAATGTTGAACAACAGGGCCCTCCTTATTCACCAGGACAATGCACAGCCCATCACAATCTTGAAATCTTATAGGCCAACATGGAAAACAACTATTCATTTAACATCTACACAGCTTAACCCTGAGAATGCCTGGAGAGAGGAATGGTCCAAGGTATCTTCTTGTGGCCTGATCATTAGTGATCCCTCTATCCAGCCACCTGGTTTTGACCTGCCTTGTTCTGTCTGGTCGAAATTGAACAGAATTAGGTGGGATACTGGAAGAAATGCCTCTGCCCTGTATCAGTGGGGATGGAAGGATTCCTCTTGTTGCAATTGTGATGCTAACATGTAAACTATTTAACATATTGGGCAAGATTGCCCCACGACATGTAATAATAATAGTAAAGTTGGAAGGGACCTTGGAGGTCATCTAGTCCAACCCCTGCTCAGGCAGGAAACCTTATACCATTTCGAACAAATGGCTGTCCAGTCTCTTCTTAAAAACTTCCAGTGTTGGAGCATTCACCGCTTCTGGAGGCAGGTTGTTCCACTGGTTAATTGTTCTAACTGTCAGGAAGTTTCTCCTTAATTCTAAGTTGCTTCTCTCCTTGATTAGTTTCCACCCGTTGTGTGTTCTATAGTTCCCTAGAAAACCCACATGAAACAACACTTGAGGCAATCACCTGCATAGCTGAATTGGACATCCAGTTATGAGGCCACTGCCCTACCTCTATAAAACTATGAATATATGTTACTTCTCTTCTGTCATGTTCTCAACATACACTAAAAATAATAAATAATAGAGTTACTGAAAATATTATTTAAGTTATTGATAGTCCTACACTTATGACTAAGGATAATCCTTCACTTATGACTAAAATTGGGCCTAGAATCTTGGTTGTCAAGTGAAGTGGCTATTAAGTGAGATGCCACATGATCACTTCACTCAAGAATCACAATCCAAATTCTCCCAGTTGCGGTTGTTAAACTGGCTGTTGGGGAAAGGGGCCTGGATTTTCCAGGCTTCGTGGGGCAGGGAGAGGACCTGGACTTCCAAGCATACCTGGGAGACTTGGGCCCTCTTTCTGCCCCTTCCCTCCAGGGGTAATGATCACAAGAACACTAGTATTTGGTAGTGTTTTCTCCTCCTACGAAGCCTTTCAGAAGATTTCCAGAGGGGTCGGGAAATACTAGTAAATATCAGCATTCTGATCCATTCCTCCATGCGGGACAATTTCCCTCCCTACATGGAGGAGAGGGGACATCCCCTAGTGTACTGGGAAAATGGATTCTCCTTGCAACCTTCCCTACCAACTTCCCCATTGACTTTCTGGGGAACCTGGCAGAGTAGATAGCATATGGCAATCATATGATTTCAAGGCACTTAGTCAATAAGTCATAAATGTGAACAGGTTCCCAAGCACCCAAAATAATCATGTGATTGGGGGAGGCGGGGTGGCACCCCCACCTCCCCCAATCACATGATTATTTTGTCTAGAAATGCTTCATGGGCATTAAAGCACTTCTGGGGCTGTTGTGACTGTCATTAAATCATTGGTCAACAGGCAAGGACTACTAATAGCAAACATCTGTCTCTTTAACAGTTCATGGAATTTATAAAAACATACTTCATATATCTGAATGCAGTGGATGGAACTCTTAATCTTAGAATATGAAAAATAATTCTCAAGTGGGCTTTGGTACACTTCACCAGGAATTTTATTAAATTTTGGTTGTTACGGTATATTTTATTTTGCTACATATCATGAACAAATTGAGCAATAATTGCATATTCATATAAAATAATCCTTCTGAATCATTTATTTAGGTGTTATGAAATGGAGAAAAGACTAAAAACTCCAGATCTTTTCAAATTCCCTTTCTTTGAAGCCATCTGTTGGTTTGTGGCCAAAAACTTAATGGAAACTTTGAAAGGTAACTAATTTAATATTTTAAGAAGGATTTGAAAATAGGCTTTTTTACGAGGATTTGGTGGGTGTGTAAGCACATCATAGTCAGAGAAGCAAGTTGTTTATACTTTACAATTAAGAAAAATCAAGGTAACCAGTTTATATAGTTTTAAAATATTATGCAAGCTATACTAATTTAAATGTTTGCACTTGAACAATAGTAGCAACCCTTCACATATCATCCTTTGCACTTGAATTCAAAGGCTTTGATGAAGTAAATGCATATTCCCCCTTTGGGATAGGTCTTCAAATAATGATGCCAAGTACAGTTTTATGGATATGAAAATAAGTATTTTCCCACTCTAAAAGGATTGCTGTTTAACTTCCACTATTTTTTCTTAAGTACCTACTCATTTTCATCTCATCTACACCATTCTTTTTTCTGGAAGGATTGATTATGCTATTATTATGTTGTAAATCCTGATCTCCAAGCATGCCAGGTAACAGTTTGGTTAGCATAATGATTCACAGTGAAGATACTCTGTGGAATAGCTATCCCTGCTGATTATCCTACCATGCACAATTTTAGTGATTTCTACACCCATAGTGCTGGCACAGATGGCTGCACAGATGGCTTCCCATAGCTGCAGGATTGCCCATGCATGATTTAGTGTTCTAGCCAATCTCTTTGGCTTTCCCATGTTGATGATAGTAATAATAATAAACCTTGGCATGGTCATGGACTTGTGTGCACTGAGGAAGATGAGAGCTATGCCAGAAGTTCAACTATTCTGGACAGGTCTCTTGAGAGTCAGACAAAGAGTGTCTCTCCCATAAACAATATCGTGAGATGTAATTTACAGAAACTCATACCAGCTCAGTTGTCACTTAGGTCAACAAACTGTGCTAGGTGTTAAAGTTCCTGGACATTTGGATAGGTTGCAGGACTCAAGACTGTTGGCTGAGCAACTAGGGCCAGCAGCTGCAGAACTATTAGAAGGAAAGACGTTTACCTGTCACAAACATACAAAGATAGAAAACAAAGAAATAATGATCTGTTATTATAGATCAAATCCACCAAGATGAAAATACTTGAAATGAATGCACCAGTTCTGTGAAGAGCAATATCCAGAATCTGAAGTAATAAAACAGGCTAGCAGATCAGCATTGATTTATAATATAAAATAAAATATTCACGGAAGCAGAATTGGAAGAATTGCAAAGGTCTCCAGAGGATAAAGAAACCAAAGCGTTGCAAGAAGCAGCTCAGACTATAGAGGCAAACCAGGGGAAGTTGACTGTAGAGGAAGCCAGCACAGCAATTTAATTGTTTTCGTTCCAACTCCTCTCCTCTGCCTCAGAAAGAACAGAGCCTTCTGATTAAAGAAGTAGAAAAATTGAAACTGTCCAAACAGCAGAGGAACAAAAAATCAATTCCTAATTGACAAGATGATTCTGGAAAACTGCAAGAAAAGGAAGACCAACTTGAATGTGGCATAGATTGATTTAAGAAGGCATTCAACTCCCTGACACATGATTGGGTAATCAAGTATTTTGAAATAACAGTAGAAACATTAGAAGATTTATACAAAGATAGATGGCACAATGGAAAACATGGTTCCTGGTCAATAGTGATAGATTGGGAGGGGTTAAGATCAAGCGAGGAATCTTTCAAGGAGACTCACTATCACTACTACTGTTTGTCATTGCACTGATTACTTTGTCAACAATACTGAATAACTCTAGGCCATGGCTATCAAACATCAAAACATCTGCAGGTTAGCCCATCTCCTTTACATGGACAATCTGAAACTGTATGGTAAAACATTGTCTGAAATAAAATTGCTGCTCAATACTGTCCATATAAATAGCCAAGATATTATAGTGGAGGTTCGACTGGACAAATGTGCCAGGCACACTATCAAATGGAGAAAAATAGTAAAATCTAAAGGAATCAAGATGCCCTGTGGAAATGTCAAGATCTGAATGAAGATGATCACTACAAAACATACCAGTATCTTACAATGGTATCTTAACTGTCCTAGATCCTTGGGAAGGTTCTGATAGTTAAAAGTGCATTCAGAATTATCTGGTAGGCTATGTAAATAAAATCAACAACAATAATAATATAGTTCAAATTGTAAATGTATGTATCACAAATTCAAGTTGCTGAGAAAAAGTAAGGATATCTGGTTTGTTTCATGATGATAAATAACAATATAGCAGTAGTGTGGGTAAATGCAAAATAAATTGATCATCACAAAGGAACATTAATAGAAAGTTTTGTATCAAATTTACTTCTAAACCAAAATTGTTTAGTACTATGATGTGGAAGAGATACTCTTGTGAGCATGCAAATTTCTAAACAATGAATCTGGCTACCATCTGTTCTTCAGAACTGAACAAGGCAGACATGCCCAATTTAAGTTCAATTTAAAAACCAAATTGAGAAGCATTTTCATTTGCAGGTGAAACAAATTGGCCCTATGTCAAAGAACTGGAATCTTCTGAGAATAGGGGCTCATTCATATCAGTAGCGTTATCTAACTAATAAAATGGAACATCTGTATTTACTCATTGCTGTAATTTCTGGAGAGCTAACTATTAGTTGCATAAAAAAAACAGAATTTTATGGTATATTAATTAATTTACATCAGCTTTTATGGACTATATACACTGTATAAGATGCAGATAGAACTACAAATGCAGTTATGGTTTAATTGATTTTTCTTTTAAGGTGCCACAAATAATCCTTCAGTATTGTTTGCATTATCAAAGTAAAACAGTTATCAACTTTTCTCCTTATGACAGTCTTGAATCATTGGATAATAAGGCAAACTAGATCATTTATATATTGATACTAAGCTATCATGTAGTTTTTTTTAGAATGTTTTAGTGCCTAATTCTTCTAATGTTGACTCTTGCAAATGTGCCGATTTGTTATTGTTTATTTTTAATCTGTGTTGATAAGAAAACAACAAGACAGGAATTCTGTTTGGGGTATAATAATAAATAGGTGTAATTGTAACACAATAGTCATTTAACACTGTGTATACAGTACAAGCCCTGCATCAGTTTATCATTACATGGAAAATGGAAATAAAATTTAATGGCTATATATAGTCTGAAAATTTCACAGAGGTACCTCACTTCTAAAGCATGCAGTTCTGGAATATCCTGTTTAAAGCAATTGAGAAGAAAAGGAATTGCTGTTCAGTTTTTAAGATTTGGAAACTCTGTAATATAAATGCATTTATTAGAAGTAAACAAACGTTGTTCTCGAGACAGGAAGGAGACATCAAACTTCCTATGAATTACGAAATTAACGTCATGTAAAGACCAAAATGAGGTACAACATTAATCGGACGTAACCACATCTTTTCAGGGTAAAATAAAAGTATTATTAAAATTTATAAACCCAGTTTATTTACCAATGGCTGAGATACAGTAGATACTGCTTTATGGATCATTATTGAAACAATATTAATCTAAACTTAAATTCTCATTTCTAGAGCTGAAAGAAGATGGTTTTCAGCCCCAAACATTCTTAATACAAGGAGTGAAAGCTTTACTTACTGCTTTAAAACTATGGATGAAAAAAGATGTAAGTTTTATTTTTAAAAATGCAGTAACATTTTTGTTTTTCATAATGCAGTAGCATTTTGTAGAAATGTATGACTGTATCATTTTTCATTTATATTTAGAATTTAGCTGATTTTCTTTTCTTTTTCTTACAGCTTGTAACAGAACATGCCTTTGAAATTCCAGACAATATTAGGCCTGGACAGCTAATTAAGCAACTTTCTAAAGTAATTCGCTCTGTAGAGGTATGAATAAAAGACATTTAATTGTGATGGTGGAAATTTGCATCATTTTACAGGGAAACAATTAGGGTGGGACTGGATAATGGTTTGAATCAAATGGAAATTAGTTTGATGAGCTGGATTGTTAAAATTTCTATTATTTCATACTGCATACCGTCTAAAATGCTGTTTTACAAGAAGACACATTACAATAGGGATATCCTTTTGGCATCCAAAGGCTGCATTTGGGATGAGACAAGAGTTATATCGGGAAAGATATGATACAAGATGTGCAGGATATTTTCCTCTGGATTTTCAAGGGCTCCACAATTGTATCTTGTTCTTCCTCTCGGAGCACTGCTGCTGTAATGATTGTCCAGTCTTACAGTGAAAGAAGAGGAAGGAATAGCCCTTTCCAATATCTTTTCCTTCTTATCTTGGTACATCATTATCTGAATGTGAAATTATAAAATAATCCATTCTAAATGGCTTTATTTTACTTAAAGGAAGAGAACAACAAACCAACAAAAACTCAGGGAACTGGTGTGTGTCAAGTTTCACGGTCATCAAGTGAGTTGGCCTCCATTCATCATTCCAGAAGAAAAGCAAGGAAGCTACGAGATCAGTCTATCAAGACACCTTCTAATCTGGACATTCTGGAGCTCCACACAAGGGCAGTTCTTAAGAGATTAGAAATGTCCCCATGGGAAGAGGCAAGTATTACAAGTTATACAAATAAAGTACAAAAAGGCTGGGTACAAAATACAAAATGTTTGTAATTTGCTTTTGCTAAAATATTGTGTGCTTACATAATATATCAGCTCAAAAAATTTAGCAAATGTAGATTAAAAGAAATATAAGAGTTTAGTATTAAAGATTAAGTTTCCAGCTCCAACTCTCTCAATCTGATAACTCAGTATACCATCACCGTTTCATATTATTGCTTGCCATTAGGATGCTAAGAAAATTATGAAAGACTTTGATGTCTAGATCAATTTTTCCTATGGTAATATATTCTGTATGTGAGTTCTAAAAGTTGTTTTTATAGTCCCACATTGTGCAATAATGCTAGAAGTCATCAATTACTTGTCTTAGCTAACTTCTTGACATGTTTTATTTCTTTATTTCATGTCCATATCAAACCTTAAACTGCCAAAATGAGGCCACCTTTTTGGCTTTTATCATTGGCCAGAAACAAATCACTTTTGGTGCATTCTAGTAATCAACAGACCAACAAATGGGCCGGACTCTGTGCTTCTCCACATTCGCACAGCATGTTGCTATCTGCCAGCATCCTCCACTTGAGCATATTGGTCTTACCTCAACCTATTCAATATCCTTCTTGACATATTGATGCAATATGTATAATTATGTGTGCTAAGCTTCATTAGTCCAAAGAATGGAAGTAGGTTCAAGTATTATAAAGTACAGAATTTAGTAATTTCCTGTTTGTGCATAATAATTTGTACATATAAACCTGTGTTATAGTTATTAATAATGCATTTTTTCTTCTTTTGCTTATAGATAAAGTTTGCATCACCACTAATGTGAATTACACAGAGCTTTTTAAAATGGAATCTTTTTTTTGCTTTAGGACACAGCAAATTATAAATTGAATGGGAGGTTTAACAAGCCACTTCAACCATCTTCCACTGTTCCAGAATGGAGAACAAAAGACAATGATTTACGGCTTTTGTTGTCAAATGGAAGAATAATTAGGTACCAAACAAATGTTACATGACTTTTGCTTTATTGAATTTTGCTAATTCTGTTCACTTTTTAATTGATTGATTGAGGCTGAGAAATGATATAATTGTATGTAAGTTTTTAAAAGGTAAGAATTTAGGACAGGAAATGTGTTGTTAACTTGTAAGGTCAGATTCAGGTTTGTGCAGGCTCCTGGCTTCTCTATTAATGAACTTTGGCATGGAATAGCAATAGCACTTAGACTTATATACCGCTTCACAGGGCTTTGCAGCCCTCTCTAAGCAGTTTACAGAGTCAGCATATTGCCCCCAACAATCTGGGTCCTCATTTTACTGGAAGGATGGAAGGCCGAATCAACCTTAAGCCGGTGAGACTCGAACAGCTGGCAGCCAACAGTCAGAGAAGTAGCCTGCAGTACTGCATTCTAACCACTGCACCACCAATAACACTCCAGGAAGTACTGTGCAGGTTTGGTTATAAAAGGAAAGCTAAATCCAGCTAGTTTAAGCTCTATGGAGTGCTGTGTTTGGAAAAAAACACCTAAGTAAAGGCTCTGATAGCTACTCAGTATACCAAGTGTTAATAGTAATGTTACTGATATGGTAGTGCTTTAAAGTGATTTAAAAGGACTTAAATCAACCTTTTATAAAAGAAAAAAAATCCCTAACAATTCTGCATTCTCTTCAGAAATTCATCAGTAAAAACATAGTATGATCAGATACAGGAGAAAAATATTTAAATTGATTTTTAGTTTATAGTATTTATAGTGAACGTTAGATATCACTCTTTTAAAAGATGAGAAAATAACAAAGGGAAAACTCCAATGGATATCCTTTACAACAGAATATTTTGTGACAGAGATGAACGGCGGCCCTTCAGAGATCCAAGTCTATACACAGCAGACAGTGAAGATGAGGATGAGAAGAAAATAACTATTATGACAGAAGAGCCGAAGTCCCAGGAGGCAGATGGCCATGCGGATACACAGAAACCACTGAATAGTATGTCTATTTTTTTCTTGAATTAGTAATTCATACTTTTTCTTCCTCTATTTTTATATATCCAGTTGCTATATATATTATTGATGGATGTGACTTCATCATCAGGCTAGCTTCACTGCCATTGACAATGCCACAAAAGAAAGGGGGATAACTTTTTAGTACTTTTTCACATATTAAACGGGAACATTAATTCTTTCATATACCAAATAGAGAAACACTGATTTTGTTATATCTGACATATATTTTTTTTACATACGCTGAGCAAGACTGTCCATATATTTATTAGAAATATACTGTACTAAATGCTGCAAAGATTTTAAAGGAGCTATTTTGGATTTTTATATTTAGATTATTTAGGATTTTAAAACAATTTAATATTTATTCTCATTCTACTACTAAAATGGGTACCAACAGCGAAAACCAAGTCAGAAGAATTCTAAACACAAATCAGTAGAGTTTAAAATCCATTAGAACTTTAGCAACATTAGATTTTTACATTCTACCTAAACCTAGACAGAGACGGTGTTTCTAAATACTAACTCATCTAGATGTGTGAATTCATTCATATGTGGGGAAATGGATCTGAGTTTGAACTTATGAGAATGGAGCAAGAGAAAATTCTAAAAGAAATTTAAGTACTGCAGTTTATTAGTATTCTGGGCTTTACAAGGTGATCCCAAATTCTGTTTGCTTCTAAGCATTGAACTTTTGTGGGATTAAAAGATTGGCAGAAAAAAGAAAATATAAGATAATGTATGTATATAATGAAAAATCTAATGTCCCTCTTTTTCTTTCTAGTGTTTTTTGAAAGTGTGAAATCAGAACTCAGGAATGGCAGCTCAGAATATTCTGATATTTCTGATTCAGAAGAATCTGAACCTGATTGCACTAACCAGGTAAATAACATGTTTCAGAATAGTAATCAATGAAGAATTATATTTTTAATATCCAAAGAACATTTAGTTTGAAATGAAGTATGGAAAAAATAGTGAAGATTACTTCTATGTATGACTAAAAAAATAGAGATTGGCTAAAAGATGAGTGAGTTAGACTGAATACAATATATACAATATTAGGAGTTTTACAAAATAATCCTTTTTTTTTTTCCCCTGAGTCTAAGCTTCTGCTTCCACCCCCCCCCCTGTAAATGGTTTCCTTCCTGTTCAAATGTTCTTGATTCTTGATTGATCATAACATATGACCATGATTTAAAATATGAGTAATCCATAGTGAATAACAATTGAGGGTCTTTACAGTAGTGGGTGGATATTCTCTTTAATTAAGTCCATTCAAACCAAGTGCAAGTTATTCCACCCCCAATTGTTATTCAATATGGCTTAGTCATGTACATGGGGATATTTTCATTTTCTTTTCCATCATACTTGACCTTTATATTCATTTATTTAAATTTAGGATTGCAGCTTCAAATTGACTAAACAGTTCACAATATATTAAACAATACAAATATAAAACAAAAACAGAATGCTATTCAATCTCTCACTGCAAAAACATAGGCAAAAATACATCTAACAAAGGAATCTATCCATCTTAACTCAAGACTTGGGAGAAGTTTTTCAAGATCTTATGAAATGCTAACAAGCCATATGGATTTCAGGGGAGATCTCAAAGCAGAGGGTAAATGCTGTGACAGAGAAGGCATGCTTCCTAGGGCTTGATAAACAGCACTATTTAACTGAAGAGGTCTGGAGCATGTCTAGTCTATCAGCATCAACTGACCAGGCAGAAACTATAGGAGATAGGTGGTCCCTCAAATAACCTGGCCCTTTGCCACGTAGGGCTTTATATGTCCTATCTGTAGGATTAGTACCTGTAATCGCATCTGGACTCATAGAGGCAACCAGTGCAATTTAAAAAGATGTGTCACATGGGAATACTATTGCTGTCTGTGCTATTGAATTCTGGACCTATTGGAACTTTTGAGTTGGTTTCAAGGGCAGCTTCATATAGAGTATATTGTAGTAGTCAGGTCACGAGATGATTAGAGCATGAACAATTGACCTAAGGGTCTCCTGATCAAAGAAGAGCAGAACTGGTACACCAAATGAAACTGGGAAAAGGCCCTCTAGGCCAGAGGTCCCCAATCCCCGGCCTGTGGACCAGCACCGGTCCGCAGCATGATAGGAACTGGGCTGTGCAAACAAGCAAAGCCCCATCTACAGGATGTAGGGAGCACATGAAACCATGTCCCTTCTGCTCTGTGGCAAAACCCTTCTTCACGGGAATTGGTCCCTGGTGCCCAAAAGACTGGGGACCACTGCTCTAGGCCACAGCTGTCACCTGTTTGATCAAGAACTGTGAGTTCAAGAAAATTCTTAAATTGCGGACTACTCTTGAATGGTTGTTCCAGATAACTGTTAAAGCTAGGATTTCACACTAAGGCATTTCAGCAATCTATTCACATTTATTACAGTATTATTTGAGTGAAAAAAACTGTTACCTATCTTTCTGGTGATTCTTAACTATAGTTTTAAATCACTGATTATATTTAGTCAGTGGAATGCTTAAATAATTTTCTCTCCCTCCAGCAAAAGGATTCCTCACTAGAGGAATCAGAAAGCTCAGGAGATGATGAAAAACAAGAAGTAACTTCAAATTTTAAAGAGGAAAATAAAGTAACAAAGGACCTGTTTCAAATCACAGAGAAGCCATCTAGAAATGAAAATGCAAATAAAACGTGAGTAATTGCATAGGAGATCTATAGTATAAAAATTATTGGAGATAATTGGAACAAAATGACCTTNAACCTTTGAGACATTATATTTACGTAAATAATCTTCATTTGTTTGCAACAAGAGCTCTGTCCTTCCTCTGTAGTTTGAAGGATACTTAATGCTTTAATTGCAGTACATTTCTGGTTTTACTCCATGTTGTAATTAGCCTGCATTGGTGTAGAAAAGTCCCATTTTATTTTCATAATAATTTTAAATATTTGGGTCAAATATTACCAATGGCTGAGATACAGTAGATACTGCTTGATGGATCATTATTGAAACAATATTAATCTAAACTTAAATTCTCATTTCTAGAGCTGAAAGAAGATGGTTTTCAGCCCCAAACATTCTTAATACAAGGAGTGAAAGCTTTACTTACTGCTTTAAAACTATGGATGAAAAAAGATGTAAGTTTTATTTTTAAAAATGCAGTAGCATTTTTGTTTTTCATAATGCAGTAGCATTTTGTAGAAATGTATGACTGTATCATTTTTCATTTATATTTAGAATTTAGCTGATTTTCTTTTCTTTTTCTTACAGCTTGTAACAGAACATGCCTTTGAAATTCCAGACAATATTAGGCCTGGACAGCTAATTAAGCAACTTTCTAAAGTAATTCGCTCTGTAGAGGTATGAATAAAAGACATTTAATTGTGATGGTGGAAATTTGCATCATTTTACAGGGAAACAATTAGGGTGGGACTGGATAATGGTTTGAATCAAATGGAAATTAGTTTGATGAGCTGGATTGTTAAATTTTCTATTATTTCATACTGCATACCATCTAAAATGCTGTTTTACAAGAAGACACATTACAATAGGGATATCCTTTTGGCATCCAAAGGCTGCATTTGGGATGAGACAAGAGTTATACCGGGAAAGATATGATACAAGATGTGCAGGATATTTTCCTCTGGATTTTCAAGGGCTCCACAATTGTATCTTGTCCTTCCTCTCGGAGCACTGCTGCTGTAATGATTGTCCAGTCTTACAGTGAAAGAAGAGGAAGGAATAGCCCTTTCCAATATCTTTTCCTTCTTATCTTGGTACATCATTAACTGAATGTGAAATTATAAAATAATCCATTCTAAATGGCTTTATTTTACTTAAAGGAAGAGAACAACAAACCAACAAAAACTCAGGGAACTGGTGTGTGTCAAGTTTCACGATCATCAAGTGAGTTGGCCTCCATTCATCATTCCAGAAGAAAAGCAAGGAAGCTACGAGATCAGTCTATCAAGACACCTTCTAATCTGGACATTCTGGAGCTCCACACAAGGGCAGTTCTTAAGAGATTAGAAATGTCCCCATGGGAAGAGGCAAGTATTACAAGTTATACAAATAAAGTAAAAAAAGGCTGGGTACAAAATACAAAATGTTTGTAATTTACTTTTGCTAAAATATTGTGTGCTTACATAATATATCAGCTCAAAAAATTTAGCAAATGTAGGTTAAAAGAAATATAAGAGTTTAGTATTAAAGATTAAGTTTCCAGCTCCAACTCTCTCAATCTGATAACTCAGTATACCATCACCGTTTCATATTATTGCTTACCATTAGGATGCTAAGAAAATTATGAAAGACTTTGATGTCTAGATCAATTTTTCCTATGGTAATATATTCTGTATGTGAGTTCTAAAAGTTGTTTTTATAGTCCCACATTGTGCAATAATGCTAGAAGTCATCAATTACTTGTTTTAGCTAACTTCTTGACATGTTTTATTTCTTTATTTCATGTCCATATCAAACCTTAAACTGCCAAAATGAGGCCACCTTTTTGGCTTTTATCATTGGCCAGAAACAAATCACGTTTGGTGCATTCTAGTAATCAACAGACCAACAAATGGGCCGGACTCTGTGCTTCTCCACATTCGCACAGCGTGTTGCTATCTGCCAGCATCCTCCACTTGAGCATATTGGTCTTACCTCAACCTATTCAATATCCTTCTTGACATATTGATGCAATATGTATAATTATGTGTGCTAAGCTTCATTAGTCCAAAGAATGGAAGTAGGTTCAAGTATTATAAAGTACAGAATTTAGTAATTTCCTGTTTGTGCATAATAATTTGTACATATAAACCTGTGTTATAGTTATTAATAATGCATTTTTCTTCTTTTGCTTATAGATAAAGTTTGCATCACCACTAATGTGAATTACACAGAGCTTTTTAAAATGGAATCTTTTTTTTTGCTTTAGGACACAGCAAATTATAAATTGAATGGGAGGTTTAACAAGCCACTTCAACCATCTTCCACTGTTCCAGAATGGAGAACAAAAGACAATGATTTACGGCTTTTGTTGTCAAATGGAAGAATAATTAGGTACCAAACAAATGTTACATGACTTTTGCTTTATTGAATTTTGCTAATTCGGTTCACCTTTTAATTGATTGATTGAGGCTGAGAAATGATATAATTGTATGTCAGTTTTTAAAAGGTAAGAATTTAGGACAGGAAATGTGTTGTTAACTTGTAAGGCCAGATTCAGGTTTGTGCAGGCTCCTGGCTTCTCTATTAATGAACTTTGGCATGGAATAGCAATAGCACTTAGACTTATATACCGCTTCACAGGGCATTGCAGCCCTCTCTAAGCAGTTTACAGAGTCAGCATATTGCCCCCAACAATCTGGGTCCTCATTTTACTGACCTCGGAAGGATGGAAGGCCGAATCAACCTTAAGCCGGTGAGACTCGAATTGCTGGCAGCCAACAGTCAAAGAAGTAGCCTGCAGTACTGCATTCTAACCACTGACTGCACCACCAATAACACTCCAGGAAGTACTGTGCAGGTTTGGTTATAAAAGGAAAACTAAATCCAGCTAGTTTATGCTGTATGGAGTGCTGTGTTTGGAAAAAAACACATAAGTAAAGGCTCTGATAGCTACTCAGTATACCAAGTGTTAATAGTAATGTTACTGATATAGTAGTGCTTTAAAGTGATTTAAAAGGACTTAAATCAACCTTTTATAAAGGAAAAAAAAATCCCTAACAATTCTGCATTCTCTTCAGAAATTCATCAGTAAAAACATAGTATGACCAGATACAGGAGAAAAATATTTAAATTGATTTTTAGTTTGTAGTATTTATAGTGAACGTTAGATATCACTCTTTTAAAAGATGAGAAAATAACAAAGGGAAAACTCCAATGGATATCCTTTACAACAGAATATTTTGTGACAGAGATGAACGGCGGCCCTTCAGAGATCCAAGTCTATACACAGCAGACAGTGAAGATGAGGATGAGAAGAAAAGAACTATTATGACAGAAGAGCCGAAGTCCCAGGAGGCAGATGGCCATGCGGATACACAGAAACCACTGAACAGTATGTCTATTTTTTTCTTGAATTAGTAATTCATACTTTTTCTTCCTCTATTTTTATATATCTAGTTGCTATATATATTATTGATGGATGTGACTTCATCATCAGGCTAGCTTCACTGCCATTGACAATGCCACAAAAGAAAGGGGGATAACTTTTTAGTACTTTTTCACATATTAAACGTGAACATTAATTCTTTCATATACCAAATAGAGAAACACTGATTTTGTTATATCTGACATATTTTTTTTTTACATACGCTGAGCAAGACTGTCCATATATTTATTAGAAATATACTGTACTAAATGCTGCAAAGATTTTAATGGAGCTATTTTGGATTTTTATATTTAGATTATTTAGGATTTTAAAACAATTTAATATTTATTCTCATTCTACTACTAAAATGGGTACCAACAGCGAAAACCAAGTCAGAAGAATTCTAAACACAAATCAGTAGAGTTTAAAATCCATTAGAACTTTAGCAACATTAGATTTTTACATTCTACCTAAACCTAGACAGAGATGGTGTTTCTAAATACTAACTCATCTAGATGTGTGAATTCATTCATATGTGGGGGAATAGATCTGAGTTTGAACTTATGAGAATGGAGCAAGAGAGAAAATTCTAAAAGAAATTTAAGTACTGCAGTTTATTAGTATTCTGGGCTTTACAAGGTGATCCCAAATGCTGTTTGCTTCTAAGCATTGAACCTTTGTGGGATTAAAAGATTGGCAGAAAAAGAAAATATAAGATAATGTATGTATATAATGAAAAATCTAATGTCCCTCTTTTTCTTTCTAGTGTTTTTTGAAAGTGTGAAATCAGAACTCAGGAATGGCAGCTCAGAATATTCTGATATTTCTGATTCAGAAGAATCTGAACCTGATTGCACTAACCAGGTAAATAACATGTTTCAGAATAGTAATCAATGAAGAATTATATTTTTAATATCCAAAGAACATTTAGTTTGAAATGAAGTATGGAAAAAATAGTGAAGATTACTTCTATGTATGACTAAAAAAATAGAGATTAGCTAAAAGATGAGTGAGTTAGACTGAATACAATATATACAATATTAGGAGTTTTACAAAATAATCCTTGTTTTTTTTCCCCTGAGTCTAAGCTTCTGCTTCCCCCCCCCCCTGTAAATCGTTTCCTTCCTGTTCAAATGTTCTTGATTCTTGATTGATCATAATATATGACCATGATTTAAAATATGAGTAATCCATAGTGAATAACAATTGAGGGTCTTTACAGTAGTGGGTGGATATTCTCTTTAATTAAGTCCATTCAAACCAAGTGCAAGTTACTCCACCTCCCAATTGTTATTCAATATGGCTTAGTCATGTACATGGGGATATTTTCATTTTCTTTTCCATCATACTTGACCTTTATATTCATTTATTTAAATTTAGGATTGCAGCTTCAAATTGACTAAACAGTTCACAATATATTAAGCAATACAAATATAAAACAAAAACAGAATGCTATTCAATCTCTCACTGCAAAAACATAGGCAAAAATACATCTAACAAAGGAATCTCTCCATCTTTTTTTTTTTTTTTCCAATATAAATTTTTTTATTGTTTTCATCATTAAAAAAAAAGACATCACAGGTATTACACAATGTTATATCCCATCCCCCCGGACTTCCCAAACCACACCTAGGCTAATGTTCAGATATAAGTAAACAAATATTAATATCTCTAACTCCAAACTCTAAACTTAAGCAATCCATCTCTTCCGTATTAATAAAAATTATTCATTTAATTAATTCTTCAAATACGCCAAAATCTTTACCATTTCAGCAAGATACTTTAACACCATCCCTTACTTATGCAAAAA
>NW_015387338.1:120475-121901 GCF_001527695.2 Protobothrops mucrosquamatus
GTTCTCACCTACATCGTCCACAAAGGACGACTCGGGAACTCAACTCCTACCTCGGGCAGCTCACCTATCCCCCTATGCCCAGGGGAAAGGTATCAAGCCGTTTGACAGCTGATGCAGGCTGTCAAAACGGCTTTTACGCAGAAACAGGCGGGAGCAGCAAACAGCTGCGTCCAGCGAAGTCGCCTGCCACCGGAAGTCCGAATCTCTCCATCTTAACTCAAGACTTGGGAGAAGTTTTTCAAGACCTTATAAAATGCTAACAAGCCATATGGATTTCAGGGGAGATCTCAATGCAGAGGGTAAATGCTGTGACAGAGAAGGCATGCTTCCTAGGGCTTGATAAACAGCACTATTTAACTGAAGAGGTCTGGAGCATGTCTAGTCTATCAGCATCAACTGACCAGGCAGAAACTATAGGAGATAGGTGGTCCCTCAAATAACCTGGCCCTTTGCCATGTAGGGCTTTATATGTCCTATCTGTAGGATTAGTACCTGTAATCGCACCTGGACTCATAGAGGCAACCAGTGCAATTTAAAAAGATGTGTCACATGGGAATACTATTGCTGTCTGTGCTATTGAATTCTGGACCTATTGGAACTTTTGAGTTGCTTTCAAGGGCAGCTTCATATAGAGTATATTGTAGTAGTCAGGTCACGAGATGACTAGAGCATGAACAATTGACCTAAGGGTCTCCTGATCAAAGAAAGAGCAGAACTGGTACACCAAATGAAACTGGGAAAAGGCCCTCTAGGCCAGAGGTCCCCAATCCCCGGCCTGTGGACCGGCACCGGTCCGCAGCATGATAGGAATTGGGCTGTGCAAACAAGCAAAGCCCCATCTGCAGGATGTAGGGAGCACATGAAACCATGTCCCTTCTGCTCTGTGGCAAAACCCTTCTTCACGGGAATCGGTCCCTGGTGCCCAAAAGACTGGGGACCACTGCTCTAGGCCACAGCTGTCACCTGTTTGATCAAGAACTGTGAGTTCAAGAAAATTCTTAAATTGCGGACTACTCTTGAATGGGTTGTTCCAGATAACTGTTAAAGCTAGGATTTCACACTAAGGCATTTCAGCAATCTATTCACATTTATTACAGTATTATTTGAGTGAAAAAACTGTTACCTATCTTTCTGGTGATTCTTAACTATAGTTTTAAATCACTGATTATATTTAGTCAGTGGAATGCTTAAATAATTTTCTCTCCCTCCAGCAAAAGGATTCCTCATTAGAGGAATCAGAAAGCTCAGGAGATGATGAAAAACAAGAAGTAACTTCAAATTTTAAAGAGGAAAATAAAGTAACAAAGGACCTGTTTCAAATCACAGAGAAGCCATCTAGAAATGAAAATGCAAATAAAACGTGAGTAATTGCATAGGAGATCTATAGTATAAAAATTATTGGAGATAATTGGAACAAAATGACCTT
>NW_015387338.1:121996-143490 GCF_001527695.2 Protobothrops mucrosquamatus
TAGAGGAATCAGAAAGCTCAGGAGATGATGAAAAACAAGAAGTAACTTCAAATTTTAAAGAGGAAAATAAAGTAACAAAGGACCTGTTTCAAATCACAGAGAAGCCATCTAGAAATGAAAATGCAAATAAAACGTGAGTAATTGCATAGGAGATCTATAGTATAAAAATTATTGGAGATAATTGGAACAAAATGACCTTGAACAGGAATACACACACACATGTATGCATGTATGTAGGTATGTAGCTGTACCTTCTGCTTTTTCCCTTTTTAGGGAATGTCCTACCTCGACAAGTATGGAGGAAGAAGCTATTCAGGGCATGCTGTCAATGGCAGGATTGCACTATACCACTTGTTTACCAAGTTATACTCGGAGCACAGACTGCACTGACCGAAGAAGTTTTGTTCCAGATCACAGAAGCTATTCCAAAAATAGACATAAAGATAAAATGTCTTCTCAGAGTTATAAACCGGAATATGGTAAGTTGTCCTGTTGCTGGATATTTCAGAAGATAAATTGGCTAGAAGATAAATTATAATCTGGTGACCTGCAATGGATCAGTAAGGTTTTTCTAACTCCCATTTGTTTGACAATAACAGAAACTAAACAGTTTCCATTTATAAAATGAAATTGCTCCAGCTACAAAAGTTTGAGGTAATTAGTTGTGGTTTTTATATGTAGAAGAATTCCATCCTGATTTTCAAAGCCTGAGTTCAACGTTCATTCTAAGTCTGTGTCTTTTGACCTGGCTCCAGTACTTCTAAGTGAAAAGGAAACAATTCAGAAAGCCAATAATCTGTCTAATTTGGGGGTCATATATCTATTCCAATGTTGGTCTTCAACAGTATCATTAATATCCTATTATGCAACTTTACCCTAGACCAGGGGTAGTCAACCTTGGCTCTTTTATGACTTGTGGACTTCAACTCCCAGAATTCCTGAGCCAGCTGTGCTGGCTCAGGAATTCTGGGAGTTAAAGTCCACAAGTCATAAAAGAGCCAAGGTTGACTACTAGCTGGCTCAGGAATTCTGGGAGTTGAAGTCCACGTGTCATAAAAGAGCCAAGGTTGACTACCCCTGCCCTAGACCAACTAAGTGATGCCCTTGAAGTCCTACCTCAGTATTAGGAAGTTCTATGACTTTGGAGGAGGCAGAACAGGGCTGTTTCCTTACAAGACCAAATGGCATTTTTTATTTTGGCCTTGTGGTTCTCGCATATTATGCTGCTAGTCTTCAGTGAAGATGGCATTTTCTCATTCTTCATTTGTCTTGTGCGCAGTTTGGCGGTGCTGTTGGAGTCACAGCTTCTGTTGAAAAAGCAGGTGGCAACTGTGGCCAAGAGGAAAATTCATCAGGCACTGAATATTCAGAATGGAGACTGTGGTCTCTATGACAGAAATGATCCTTCTGAACAATTTCCTAGCATCAATAGATCTCTCCAAATCAAAGCAGCCTATATATACCCTCCAAGTGTTTCAGTTTTACTTACAGGAAGGAGGACTTTCAATTCAGAATTCTTCTATACAACCATTGCTTGACTCTTTAAGAGACTTCACAGACATCATCTTTGGTTGGGTATAGTACTTAAGAACTCAGGGAGTACATAGACAAACAGACAGACAAAACAGACAAAACTTTTCATGAATCATTGATCAGACTTTTCAGTGTTTGTGACTATGCATTTGTGGTAAGTAGGGAGAAAAGATCTCTGGGAATCATAGTAAGCACATAATGGAAAAAGGCTTTCCTGTCTCGGTGTAGACCAATGATTCAGATTGTGATTCAGGAAGTGTTGATATGTAGCAATCACTTGCAGAATATGATGACTGTAGTTCAGGACTCTGTACCTTGGTATGATTGTATGCAAGGACAATCCAATGGTTTCTTCCATGCATGAATTCCTGCCAATTCCAATTTTAGCATAGGGAATGCACCAAGTATGCAAGCTCTGTGTGCAAGTGATAGGGATCATTCCCTTTTGGCTCAGAGGGCTTGAGATGAGCTTTGAGGAACTGTGACACCTTTCAGTGTGTCTAGGCACCTTGAACCAGGGTGAGATTTAGCATCTAGATCTAGAATAGCTTTATATCAGTGCGTGGAACATAAAGAAAGCCAAATCTTTAGAACTTCCTGCAATGACAGCAGATATCAAATATGGTTTACATATATCATTTGACTTGGGGAGTCTTAGCCTGCTGATCAAGTGAGACTGATGTATTTCCCACTTAGGATAGTCTTAAAATCAGATCCTTGTTGTATTCTAAACACAAGTTCTATATTTTCTCTTTATCCAGTTTTAGAACTTATATAGATAATAGTTTGTGTTTTAGATCATATTTATGCAGAAATATTGACAATTCAAAAGGATTTCTTAATGTTTAAGCAGTACTGTATATAACAGTACAGGTAGTCCCTATTAAATTGCGGCCACCATTGAGCCCAAAATTTCTGTTGTTGAATGAGACATTTATTAAGTGAGTTTTGTCCCATTTTACGACCTTCCTTGCTACAGTTGTTGAGTGAATTACCACAGTTAATAAATTAGTAATTCGGTTGTTAAGTGAATCTTGCTTCCCCATTGGCTTTGCTTGTCAGATGGTTGCACACGGGGATCACGTGACCCTGGGACGCTGCAGCCCTCATAAGTATGAGTCAGTTGCCAAGTGTCTGAATTTTGATCATGTCACCATGGGGATGCTGCAATGGTCGTTGATTTTGCTTGTCAAAAGGTTGCAAAAGGTAATCATATGACTTTGGGACACAGCAACCGTCATACATATGGGTCAGTTGCCAAGCAACACATGATCATGGAGATGCCACAAAGGTCATAAGTATGAAAAATGGTCATAAGTCATTTTTTCAGTGCCGTTGTAACTTTAAATGGTCACTAAATGAACTATTGCAAGTCGAGGACTACTTGTATATGAACTGTGGATAAGAAATAGAGTATAGGGAAAACAGGAAATAATTCTTATCTTTTTTAAAATCAGAATTCTTGAAATGTTTCTGAACATTTTAAATTTCCATACAGGCAAGCACATAAAAGATGAAAAAGAAATGGGAGCTTCAGTATTTCTTACACCATTACATGCAGTTTCTAAAATCAGTCCTCAGGTGAGATACGGTATATTGAATGTTCAAAATTTTGACTTTTTAAAATAAGTGTATGCCACATTTTGCATATTCACTAATTATAACTCTTTAGTTCTTTCCTGATAAAATATGTGGGCCTCTACACCAGCCAAGGTTCTGCTCTATAGATGTTTCGATTTAAAATTCTCATAATTGACTGAGATTGACAAAGCTGAACCACAAGATTATCCATTTCTATTTAATATGAATGTACACATTGTGAATCTTGCTACATTAACTGAAAGAGTGAGGTGTTTCTGCAAGGTTTTTAAGCTGCAGAACATTCCAATAACAGAAGAGATTAACAAATGGGATTATAATAGGGCACAGGGTTCAGTATTGTGTTGTTGTATAGAGTTAACTAAACTGTAGATGCAAATGTAGGTATGAAGTAGGAGATTTAACCATTTTTAGAGATCTGTTGTGTTAATAGAAAGTAATGAAATAACAAGTTCAGATAGTTATAAACAATTTGTTCTGATTATAGCTTGCAAATCTCTGAAAATTTACTGTAATAATGTTCAATATCTGTCAAAATATATGAAAATAAATTTTCTAGTTTTAATATCTGTTGAAAGATGTAATGAATTTAGTATTCCTAATTTCATGACTTTTGCATCACTTCATGTAATAAATATTTACCGTAGTTTGTAAAACCCATCTACCATATAACTTTGAGTGTAGATAAATCAAGTTACAAGCAATCAAGTTAAGTTTTTTATAATAAATGTTGGTGTTGTTCGCATAAATCTACAAACATACATTCAACATTTTATTAAAAGCATTATGGATTTAAATACCTTTCTCCATCTTTAGGAGACAGGTAAAACTCAGAAACATGTTAAGAAAGAAGTTGCATCTGAAACCTGTTACAGAATTCAAGAAAACAGGAACCATGTGCAAAATAATGGAATAAACTTTCAGCATAGCAAATGTATGCAGGACTGCAACTTAATTGATGGGGAATGCAGATTAAGTGACAGCAGTCTCAGCTCCGATCGACCATTTGGTGAAGCATCCACTGTACCTCTTCATCCAACCAAGCGGCCAGCATCAAATCCACCCCCCATCAGCAACCAGGCAACAAAAGGTAGTGTAATCATCTATGTTCTTTTTTTTTTGGCAACCAATTTACTTGCTGTTGCCATTTGTACCACATGCTTATCTTAAAATGTGAATATTCAGAAAATGGGTTCAGTGTGCATCCCTGTAAACAGTTCTGTCCATTCAAATGTGATTTGAAATTTTTAACCAGTTTTTTTCACTCGGGATTATTTCACACAAAGTTTTTATCAATGTCAAACTTCAAAGCTATCATATTACAAATTTCTCTATAGATGTAAACACTGGCATAATGAACAAGTTGGAAAACCATCAGTTCAGATCTGGCCTCAATGAAAATTTCCTAAATAAATTATAAATAAATTCTTAGCCCTAGGCTTCATCTATGCATCCTCTTTGTCCAAGTTCTGAGATAATTTACTGTCTTCAGAATAGAGCCTCTTTTCTGAAGCTGGAAAGTGGTATTTATTTTCCATTAAAAAACATAATACAACCTCTTATGAAAACATTTTGGTTCATTAGAAGCAGCCTGGGTGAGGTCAGTATCTGAAGGGCTCAAGTTGGCCTGCTGAATGACTGCTACCTCCCAGCTTCCATGACGATTTTGGCCATTCTGCCCAAAAGAACAGAACCTCCCTGACAACCATGCTTAGTCCCTTCCTTCCTTCCTTCCTTCCTTCCTTCCTTCCTTCCTTCCTTCCTTCCTTCCTNTATTGCTCCTTCAACCAAGTTTTTTAGAAGTTTAAAAACTATATTGGCTATTTTAATTATGATATGCAGACTTTTTTGATATTATTTCACTTTATATGCTGCATATGAATATATTGATCATTTGTTGGTTTATTATGTTTTAAATGTTTTATTTATTTATAACACTTAGATTGTGTCCTATACACAGTGATCCTAGATAGTTCACAAGAATAACCAATAAAAACAGAATGATATATTTTATCATTTTACTATTTGTAATACAGTCACTGCAAATTTCCATGGGCCGGCTTGGCTGATAGTATATAAATCCATTAAATAAACAGCGGCCAGTACTTCTACAGGAATATTTTGTATCTTTGCTATATGATGTCAGGACTGAATGTAACTAGATGATGGACAGTCTGTGTCATCTCTGTTCATTTATTTTGCTTTAATTTCAACATGTGCCACAAGACTTTCTTGGATCCTATGGTGTTTTTATACTGTGCATTTTTAGTAGTTACTGGATGAGGGAGTTGATGGAAACACTTATAAAGCATTCAAATGCTTAGATGAAAGAGAGAAATCTAGACAAAAAGATCCACACCAATGTAAAGCAGCTACTAAAAAGGTAAATGCTCTTTTGTGGGACAGGAGCATAGAATCAAGATCATTGGAGGGAATTGCCTCACTCTACTCTGGTTTGGTCAGATCCCATTGATGTATGGGTCCAGGTCGTGGCACTAAAGTACAAAAAGGACAGTGACAGATTGGAACAACAGTATAAAACACCATAAGATCCAAGAAACAGTCTTGGTACATGTTGAAATTAAAGCAGAATAAATGTACAGAAATGACACAGACTGTCATCTTTATCAGAGGTTGTGAGGCATCTGGAAAGGCCTTATGAGGAATAATTAAATGTCCTGGATACAAAAAAATGATGGGAGATACAATAGCAGTCTTCAGGTATGAATAGTGTTCACACAGAACAGGGAGGTCCAGAACCAATGGGTTAACATGAAGAAACTCCTAGCGGTATGAGCTGTCAGCCAGTGGAACAGTCTGCTATATAAATATAAAGCTGTGAGTTCTTTTTTTCTAGAGCTCTTCAAACAGTCTGGATGCTCATCTATTAGAGATACTATTGTGGATAGAGCAAGGTTGACTAGGTGATCTCTACCTTTAAACTCTTAGGATTCCACAAGACTATTTTCTTGAGTTTTGAAATTATATGTAAGGACTATAATATAGTGTTGATAAATATATGTGTTTCTTTCCTCTTTCAGGCAAGCGTCCAAAGAAAGGAATGGCAACTGCCAAACAACGGCTTGGGAAAATTCTAAAACTGAACCGAAATGGCCATGTACGATACTTAGTTTGATGTAGTGGCTGCTTCTGCTTTTCTTCATTCATAGACCAGTATTGAGGGTAACAGCGCCTGGAGCTTCTGTTTTATTCCTCTGCTTGAAGCAGAATGCATGCCTCTTATTTGAACACTGCCTGATGAACAAAAACCCAATGCTGCATTTTCACTGTGCCACATCTGCTGAGCAATAACTTTTGGGAAATGAAAATATTTGAAAAGACTATGAATTGGAAAAATGGTCTGTTTTTCAGGGCTCATTTTGATGCTTTTGGTAGTGTCTGAGCTAACTCATGAACAGAGTGTGATGAAAGTGGTAATCAATAATTTATTTGTCAGTTATTGTCAAGGATTGAATTCATGTTTAAGCTATTTATTTGGAAACCTTTTGGGGGAATTATTTTAATTTTAAACTGTCAAAATGTGAAGGTTTTATTTGTCTTTATTGTCTGTCTGCAAGTGGAGAGAGCTGCGTTGTTTGTTCTGAATTCAAGCATTTGATATAGAGATAATAGATTTAAAACATGGACATGATATATTATATGATTTATTAAGTTAAGGATATGAAAACACATCTTAGATTCTGTTCTTCTATACAACACCATGGATGGCTTTTTACTGACTCCTAAAGTACAGATTCTCTGGTAGTTTAGTTCATTGAAATGTCTTCCTTCATTACTTCCATTTCCTCTTCATTTTCACCATTTATTAGCATAATGTGAGCAGCCTTTGTTTTAGCCTTTCCCTTATTTTATTTCCATGGTCTGGAGAATAATGCATAGCAATCACCCATGTAGGACTACAGGTATTGATTTAAGTATAGACATATAAATACATTTTGTGGAGAAAGACTGTTATAGTGGCAGAGTATTGTTTTGATTGTCTACACATGCCAGCTGATTAAAGGTCTTAAGTCATTTTTGTAAATATGTAAATATGTTTGATAGCTTTTGAATTTCAGTATGACATATTTTATGTCATGCTTGGCAAAGATCTGGTAGTAAATGCTGATTCTAAAATGCATGTATATAACCTAGATGAAAAATCATATTTTTGTAAGATAAAGCTGAATATTTAAGCTCTTTCGGGGAAAAATGGGAAAGCATCTGATTACCGCTTTACTAAGAGGGCTATTCAGTACCAGAGCAGGAATATTAGGGATACTGCTTTAGTAGTTTGGTTTTCTTATTGATCAAGGGTTAAAGCATGGCCAAAGCTACTCAGCTGCTTGACTTTCTTAAATAAACTTCCCAGCCTTTAGGTTCTATCTAAAATAACATATCTAGATGTCCCAAAACAGGACCTTTCTGTTTTATATTCAGTATTTTCTGTATTTGTCTGCAACATATCTGAATTAAACTAATTATGTTTTTGTTGCATATCAAACTAGTCACTGCTGGTACTAGGACTTAGCTAAATTTCAAGGTTGTAGTCCTCAGTGAGGTTGCCACTGTCCCATTTAAATGAATAGATTGTTTCTATAATTGTGAGGGAGTGATAGCCAAAAATTTAAGCTAGTATTCATTAAGGAAAAGTAGGCTGATTCTCTACCCCACATGCAGCAAGTCCCTTTCAAATCACTTTGGGAGGGCTGAGGTAATTTCTAAAACAGATCAGAAAATTACAGAAGGACCGGTGAAGGAAGTTCAATTGCATGAGTGCACTGCATTTGTGTGATAATGGATTTCACCTTTCATTTAAGAATACGTTGAATGAAACTGAGGAATAAAGGAACAAAAATCAAACGGATATCAACCTGTGATATATCTGAGGTTTTGAAAATAAGTCTGTTTTTCTTGACCTTCCTTCCTTCTTCAGTTTTCTTAGCATACAAATGTCAAATGTAGAAGAAAAAAAAACAAGACTGGAAGAACCTCTTCACTGCTGGCATCGCTAAGAGAATTGATTACAGGGTGAAAACTCAACATTGGGTTTTTTTTGAAAAAGAAGAGATTTACTTATCAGTTTCAAGAGTCATATATTCTAACTGGGCTATGGTACATTAAAATAAGTACTTGTATTGTGTATTTTCAATGTATTTTAAAATTATTCCGTCTTTTCTTTTAGGCACAAAAACGGTTAGAAAGAACCTGGTTTTGATTTAGTTCTAATTTTCATAAGCCATATTTTTTTAAGCAGTTTATTTCTTGTGATATCCTAGCATCATCTGTAATGCAAAAAACGTTGAGGCTACAATTAACTGAATGATAAATACATTAAAATTATATATTCTTTATTGATCAGAATAACTGATAAGTGTCACAACTGGTCTGATTTCTCTGAGAACCATAATCATTAAAATGCATACCTGCAGAAGAGAGGTAGTAGTGGAGAGAAGGAGTAGGTTTCGGAAACGTTATATTTTAATAGCTATTCCATTTTTCTCATTCTCTTCACAGATGCCTATCCCCATCAAATTGTTCTTTGTTGTTATCAGCATAGAAATATATCTTCTTAGATTACTAAAATAAAAATGCTGATTATAAAATTCTGGCTTTCCACGTTTCAAACACAATTTGAAGCAAATCTTCTGTTACCACTTCAGTGAGGCTATTTCTTAGACTTTAAATGTATCGAGGAAGGCAAATATATCTATCAAAATTAATGATTTTGAAGAAGCAAATAAAGAAATTATTTTAGTAATATAATGAAGAAGTTAGAGTGGGCAGTCTTGTCTGTATGCTAGTTGCTTCATTTATACAAATCATTACTGTATTGCACCAGATTTTACATTTGTAGCAGATATCTGAATTTAATTATATAGCCCGCTAATTGTTTTATTTTCTTGAGAGCAAAAAAGGATATTTAAGCCAAATTTGGAAAAAGTTGCTCTATCCTCAGTAGAATCTGTATTCAGAGAAAGATTCTTTTATATAACTAGACCCAGTATTTCAGATGTATGCTAGAATTACTTTAGACCTCTTCCTCCCTAAACCAATGGGGTGAAATAAAGTGTTTTGGATTATGTTGAAGACGGAAGGAAAACAGAATTTCAGAGCAGCAACTTTAGCAGCAGCATTTTAAATCACATTTCTCATTATTCCATAGTCTTTGCTTACTGAATTCAGGCTGCCTCAATTCAGGCTGTAGCCTCAAATGATCTCTGTAGTAGATTTACCTATGCAATCATTGTATTCGTTGTATGATTTTCAAATAATTTTGATAGGATTGAATAATACAAAGTTAAAATACTTACATTAATGTTCTTCAGTGTAACAACATATGTCATAATCAAATTAAAGATACATTATTTTACTGAAGTTTTTTATATACTTCAGATTACTTTGATTTCTCAGAATGTCCATTATTAAACTTAGGAATATTACGATGGAAAGCAACTCCAGTCTTCCTTCCAGATTTTTCCAACTTTATAGCTGGTAACTGGAAGGAAATTGAGAGGCATTACTTTCTACACAGTTCCTTGCATAGTGCCTCTTTGATCACAATTTCTGTGCTGCAATAAATAAACAGAAACACCACTAACACCTCTCCCCTTTCACTTTTTTATACTAACATGCATTCATACTTCCAGACCATAAAAATCTGTTCATTAACTTAAGCAGGTAAACCCAGGGCAATTTTATTTTGTGAAAGAAATGTAAATTGAATTTAAAGGCCTTACACTTTGTAGTTTAAACTGGATTAAGAGCTGCAACTCCATTTTTTTCCCAAAAGAGCAACGTTCTATATACAATAAAATGACTGTATTGTACAGAGCAGGACGGTAATAAGATTAGCACTGATTACAAAATGCAGCTGCTGATAAAGCTGCATTTTTGCCTGGAAGAAAACTTTGAATATAAATTTTAAGCCATAATAGTTTCTTGCTGTAAGAAGGGAATGAAATAATTCACTTTAAGAGATTATATTAATATGAATTATCACTTCTGCTGGGAAAAGTTTAACTTTGCCAGTGCTTTGGCATTTTTAAGATATTCATTACATTTGCAAAAAGGGGATAAGTCTTGGCTATATTTGCTAGTTTTGTAGTAGTGTTTTGCTGATGTGTCTGTTTCCCAACACCTTTTTCTACTGTCAATCTAAATTCTCAATTTTTTCAGTGTGGTGAAATAGTTGTCTTTCTGAATAGAGATTTGTGTGTTCTTTGCTCCTTTTTATACAAATACACTCCTATGTGGAGTTTTTGGTTGGAAAATGGGAGGCTGCAGCTTAAAGAGCTCCCCCCCTCCCTATTTACTCAAGTTTCCCATTCCATTTTTGCCTGCTGGCAGGGAAAGTGTATGTACAGTATTTATTTTGTTTCAGTTTTACTTTAAAATTTGTTTCTATAGGTAGCTTACTGATTTACTGTTTGGAAGGACAAGTGGCTTGTTTAAATTTGTATTTGACCATAGATTTCACTTTCTGTACTTTATAATATGGAAATTAAAATCTGTATTACTTATGTTTCTGATCGTTGCATTCAAGTGTTTAATTTCTTTTTGTTTGCTTACTCAGATAAAGATAAAATATGGTGCAGATTTTCTTAAGTATTGCTTAATTCCATCTCTTCTATTTCTGCAGCTTTTGTTTTGGTGATTTTACCATTTCTCATTTTGAGCAAACCTTGAAATCAGATTATATCCCCCAAATAATAGAAGTAGTTTTAATTATTTCAAAAATAGTGGATAAGTAGCTTCACCATCATTAGCTTAATTCATTAGCACATAAATTATCAATAATTTGCTTGAACATATAAGAAGGAGGGCTTGAAAGTCGTAACATCTGAAAGATGACTTGCCACAAATGTGGCAAAATATTGAACAATTGTATCAATAAAAATTCTAAAACTGTTTTTTTTCTCAGCTTGTTAAATTCAGTTACTGTTCATACTGTGGGAGATGGCTATTTAGGCCTCCAAGCATTTACTAGCAAAAAGGTGAAAGTTTAGATTTTAGTGAAGTGCCATACGTAACTAGTAATATGACTATATGCTCTAGTGTGCTAAAAGTTGTGCAGTTTCTCTTTTTGTTAGACCATGATAGCATACTCCCAACCATATTTCTTAAGATACAGATTTTACATACAAGCACCTTGTTGTTGTTTTTTTTTTAAAAAAAACATGACTTTGGTGAGTGCTTCAGCTCTCTTTAAGGCATGGGTGTCAAACTCAATTGCGTCACATGACGTATCGTGACTTTTTTTGCCTTTGCGGAGCCAGGGTGGGCATGGCCTGCACGTGATGCATCCGGCCCTTGGGCCGCCACCTTGGCACCCCTGCTTTAAGGCTTAGAAGCAATTATTTACAGTAGAATGGACAGATAGTTATTCATAATTTATGATTGTCAAGGAATTAAAAAATCTGATTACCTCCATTACAAAAATTACTTACAAATACAAATCATTGCAACACTTGTCCTAAATCTTTAGGGCCCATACCGTATGTGTAGAATATTTACTTGGGATATGTCTCCGTATCAGCAGTGTGCAGATCATTTCAAGATTTAAATTGCCAGATTTCAGAAACATCAGTCTCACCAGAAGTATTCCCATCTTAGCAAAATGTTCTGGCTTTGAAAATGGAAGGCAGAACAGCCTATACTGTTTTTCCCCCTTTTTTTAGTAGAGTCAGAGCAGGCTGTTCCAATGGCAGACCATTTTTGATAAGGTTGGGAATGGTTTTGAGGTTGGAATATTTTGGATGTGGAAATTTTAACCTTAAAACATTTTCAACCTCTATTTTATAAGTCATTTTGTGAACTGAATTTTCATTTTTTAACTAATCATTACTATGCTTCTGTGCAAGCTTGAACATTTTTAGGGCGAGCAAGACCCACATTTCCTATGACAATAGATTCCTTATTGTTGTCATAAGAAGGAAGTGCTGTATTGGACAAGAATATTATGTTTACAATATACTGTATACTGAACTAAGACTTGCTTAAGGTTCTGAAGATATTGCTGATGGGTTTTTCATAAAGAGTTTTGATTTATTTTTATTCCTTATAAACTGCTTGTTCAAGCTTCTGGGCAGAAGAAGATCAGTCTTATACCTTTGAAAGACAAAATGAAACATGAGGTAACTCATGGAAAGGGATTCTCACATATTGTATCTCTTGCTGCTTGCTTTAAAATGGCTTGGAGGTATGTTCCTTACAGTAGTAGTGTCAGGAGTTTGCAGGTTCCTTGCAGTCTAAATATTGTTTTCCTTACTCCAATACACAACTCCTTCAATACATCTGGACTTCCTGAGGAGTCACCTTCATCAGGATCTGTAGCTTCACTATCATGGAGTCTAAATAGTTCCAAAGAGGAAACAATAAAAAAAATCTTTGAGAGAGCTATCATCTGATGTTCTTCAGTTAAAAATAATAATTAGATTGCTTCAAATATTGGCTTGGTCGAACCTTTTCATGCTAGCACATTTTATTAAAAGACATATGTTTTTATGAGCTATAGCTATCTTGAACCATATATTTCCCTATGAATACATTCCTATTTTGCTTGATACTGTTTTTTTGCAATTAAATTTTAATGCAGTTAGCTGCTTATGGCTTATTTGAATTTCAGTACCACAAGTCAAAAGGGGGCCATCATTCCTCACCCTGGTCTACACAATCTTAGCTTATGAAGACTAGTGAAACTTTGCTTGGCTTTACAGGTTATCTGGTCTATCCTGGGGTGAGTGGGTTATTGCTACATCTATTGCTCATTTTGCTACTAGTGGAGTGATGGGCAAATAAGATAAACATTCAGTAAAAGGTCAGAGAAGGGGCAAAGAGGTTCCCATTTCCCCAAAGTTTTTAAAATATGCTAAGCAGTATAGCGTTAGCATATCTATTTCTGATGGCTTTTGCTGTTCCATATGTTTATTTATTTATAATTCATATTTAAAATGCCAATTTCCCTTAATGTGGGGCTCTATGCTCTGTTAAAATGAATATAATTGATAAAACAATGTATAAAAATTAACATTACAATTTAATTAGGATTAAAAAAATTTAAATTGCATATTAATGATAAACATCAAAAGGTAAAAATCCTAAGATTTAACATTGGTTATTACAAGGAGGGGCTCTCATGGGACTAGTCGGCCACACAATCCTCTGTGACCCCCCCACAAGGATTCAGAGCCAAGATTCGACCCTTTGTGGAAGGCCAAGAGATTGGGGGCTTTCCTCACCTCTGAGGGCAGGAGGTTCCACAATGTGGGGGCAGTGGCAGAGAAGGCTCTCTTCCTAGACCCCACCAGTCAAAATTATTTGACTGATGGGGTCTGTAGCCTGGTTGATTGAGGCTGGCTGATGAGATAGGGTGAAGCCTGTTCTATAAGTAATCTGACCCTATGTTTCTTTCCCTATACTGCCCAAGAAGTGGTGAAGTCGAGTGCAAAGAAGCACATGGACAGAATGGTATGGAGTAGGGAGGTAAAAGCTAGACAATGAAGTAGCCAGAGTAGTGAGCATATGATCTGGTACCTCCCCAATATAGTAGTACTCCTGGCTATACTTACTGAACTTTGATGTACAGCAGCCTGGTATTCTAGTTTTCTGAACTACCAGATAGTAGACGGGTAAGCCAGATAAAGTTAAAGCGCATCCAATACTGGTGTTTACAGGATCTGAATATAGTGATGTCCCCACAATGAAGAAACAGGCTACTGTGAATACCAGTGGGAAGAACAGAGGCACCTAAAGGAATGAGTCAGAAGGTAATCAACAGGCCATCTTTAAACATGCAAGCAACTATAATGTTTACAACACATGGAAGGACACGCAAACAACTACAATGTTTACAACACATGGAAGAACAATCAAAATATATTTATATAATCTTGCCAATCAAAGGGCCAATAAATTATTCATGTGCTATGCAGGATTTTCTTTTTTGTGTGGTTTTATGAATCCTTGGTTTATTTTTGGTTTGATTTCCAGAGAACATGGGAATTGAAATGAGAACATAAATTGATGTTTCTGTTGACAATGCACAATTACAATGTATGTAATTATGACTGTTATATTTAATCCTGATTAAATATTAAACATAAATGCATATTCTACAGTTAAAAATCAATTGTAAACTAGAATGATGGAACTTTATGTTTTAAATATTTCATTAGCAAACCACAGTCAAGATTTAGGGATCTTTCCTTCTGTGCTTCACTCCAGAAAGAAAGGAAAGAATAAATAATTATGAATGAATGTGGATGGTCATGAATAAAGGTACAACACTGATTTACTAGAAATAGTATTGGACAAGAAACAATTTGTTTGCATTATGTCTTAACCGAATCAGTGTTTTATTCCCCCCCCCCTATATCTTCCTATGTTCCTATGTCAATGTTTTTCTTCCAGAAAAGTAAAAGCAATACTCTGGTTTCTAATTTGATATTGATCCTACCTTAAAAGGTCTCACTATTGTTGGATGTTGGAAGCAATGTATCATGTACCCCAGTGTGGTAAGTCCTAGGAAGAACCAGCGGGAGAAGCTGTAGAAGTTCAAAAGTCCATAAAGGTCACCAATGGATACCATCAAGTAGACCAAAGGTAACTGGGTCAAGAAAGAAAGCCAACAGAACATATAAATATTTCTTTTTGTTCCTTTTATTCAACAAAAGTGAACAGTAGCAACAATTTTCTTTCAATACAGATATTTAGACCTGATTATAGGTCAGGTCAGAGAAACCAATACAGTTTGGATTACTTGCTAAGCACAAATTCTAAATTGAATTATCTAAGTGATGGGAATATCAGTTATAAGAACCTGTACCAAATGTTAGCCGAAGGGCTTTTTTCTTAGGAATTATTTAGAAAAATGAAACATCTGTGATTATAATAGGATTCTTATATATAAAAAAGGATACATGTAGACTTCATTTTCAAATTCTTAGTTCCTTCATTTAAGAACAGGGAGGTAGAATTCCGAAATTTAAGCTCATACCATTAATATTAAAGCTGGGACAGGAGTGTGTCTTTCCAGGTGTATCATTGAAAAGAGAACTGGCCACTGTCCTTCTCGTGCAGCTGCAAACAACATCCTGCATAATAAAGATAGTTTTTAAGTAGAGCCAATGTTTTGTAGTATTGGTTACAGTGAAGTCACGAAAATTAATTTGGTCGTTTTTAAACCATAGCTTATTATGGTCTTAGTTATGTACTAACTATGACTTGTTCATCACACCATGGTTTAAAAAACCCCATAGTATTCTACATAAGTCTAATGATTGAATTATATTTTGCTTCTTGAAAGTTAGAATAATGCAAGATTGTTAAAATGCCCATTGCAATGGTAGTGGGTTTTTTTAAAATTGTTTTTTCCCCCAGAAAATCATATATTGTTGGAACCATCTCTGGCTTGTGGCACATGTAAACTTATGATATGTATCTGTTTGCTGCGTTTTTAAAAACTTATAGTACAAGAACTATAGTGTGTTTAATGCTATATCAATTTGTTCTTTAAACTGTATCAGAACTTTACATAAATTCATATTTTTTCTTTTTTATAGCCATCTCATCTCTTTAAAGAATATGGATATACACACACATGTGTGTTTTATTTATATTAAGGGTTTATTGTGTTGGCTTGTTTTTCCTATAATTTATTAGGGTTTAGAAGTTTCCCTATTAAATTGCTATTTGAAAAAAAGGAACAAAAATGTATATTTCTAATGTTATACCTCTTGTATATATCAGTGACACTTTCCCTTTTTATTTATTTATTTTTATATCTTTTTATTATTTTGATAGATCAGGAAACAGAATCAGAATCCAATTTACTCAAAATGCTTTCAGGACTTTACCTGGATGCAGCGAAGATTCCTCCATTTAAAGCACCAAAACATGAGAGAGCTACAAGGATTAGAATTGCAGAGGAAATGTTCTTGAAAACTTTATCAGTGAAACTCTAGGAAAAAATTAAGGAATCTTTATTTTTCCCTTCCCTTTACATATTTGTATATCATTTAGAAGAAGAAATTGTCACTCTTTTATTTTACATATTTTTTTCTTTCTGTAGGTATCTTTCAAGAGAACTAGCACAATAATAAAAGGCAAGACAGATATAATGTTCATTTTATTAACTTTTTTTAAAAAAAATCTGTTAATGGACCTCTCCAAATGTATTTTTATTTATTTTATTGATATTTTTTTTAAAAAATGGTATAATTTATCCACTGCCTCGGTTCTAGTAACTGTAAGGTCTAGTTTACAGTTATTCACATAATAATCATGAAATTAATTCAGTATAATGGAAAACAATAACAAATCATAAGTGAAGTATCCATCAGTTGAAAATTATTTATGGTCCAAGATCAAATACAATCAAAAGACCAGAACACTACAATAACTGTAAAAGTAAATTTTAAAATTGCAAGAAAATCCTAAAGCAGTTAGCACCTAACAATTGATAGCATGAGGGAAGTTTTAAATAGCTATATATATTGACAAGAATTTTGCAGGGCCTTAGAGATTTCTGATGAGTGGTCACCCAGAAGGATAAGTGCCTCCTGGTTACAATGGGCAATTAAGAGTCATTAACAATCGGAAGTATTAACATGATTACCTTTGGGTGGACAATGGATATGTCTGAGTCTGAACAGAAACAAATTCAACTTTCATATGGGATATTTATATATCTACCAGTTGTCGCCCTAAAAGGAACTATCTTGATATTACTATAAGATGTGATAGAAATATGTATGGATATACTGGACAGGAGGAATATTTATGCTATGAAAGGGATGGAGACTTTGGCTCTGGCATTTTGGATGTCTAGATCCCAATTCCTCTATTTTAATTCAGCCAGATTTTATCAAGTCCCAAAGCAAGTCTATAGACAAGACCACAACATGCCAAATTGTCATTAATTTGCCGTTTTATATTGGAAGAGAATTTATCAAGCAAGATGAAATAAAGGAAGTTCCCCAGTAGATTTGCTTCAACCGAAATTTAAGAAAAAATCTTAATCAAGCTCCAAGGGAAATGCAGCCTAATTCTAATTGTGTTGGGGGATGGGAAATGGAATAAACTTGTAAGCNTGTAGTAGTGTTTTGCTGATGTGTCTGTTTCCCAACACCTTTTTCTACTGTCAATCTAAATTCTCAATTTTTTCAGTGTGGTGAAATAGTTGTCTTTCTGAATAGAGATTTGTGTGTTCTTTGCTCCTTTTTATACAAATACACTCCTATGTGGAGTTTTTGGTTGGAAAATGGGAGGCTGCAGCTTAAAGAGCTCCCCTCCTCCCCATTTACTCAAGTTTCCCATTCCATTTTTGCCTGCTGGCAGGGAAAGTGTATGTACAGTATTTATTTTGTTTCAATTTTACTTTAAAATTTGTTTCTATAGGTAGCTTACTGATTTACTGTTTGGAAGGACAAGTGGCTTGTTTAAATTTGTATTTGACCATAGATTTCACTTTCTGTACTTTATAATATGGAAATTAAAATCTGTATTACTTATGTTTCTGATCATTGCATTCAAGTGTTTAATTTCTTTTTGTTTGCTTACTCAGATAAAGATAAAATATGGTGCAGATTTTCTTAAGTATTGCTTAATTCCATCTCTTCTATTTCTGCAACTTTTGTTTTGGTGATTTTACCATTTCTCATTTTGAGCAAACCTTGAAATCAGATTATATCCCCCAAATAATAGAAGTAGTTTTAATTATTTCAAAAATAGTGGATAAGTAGCTTCACCATCATTAGCTTAATTCATTAGCACATAAACTATCAATAATTTGCTTGAACATATAAGAAGGAGGGCTTGAAAGTCGTAACATCTGAAAGCTGATTTGCCACAAATGTGGCAAAATATTGAACAATTGTATCAATAAAAATTCTAAAACTGTTTTTTTTCCCTCAGCTTGTTAAATTCAGTTACTGTTCATACTGTGGGAGATGGCTACTTAGGCCTCCAAGCATTTACTAGCAAAAAGGTGAAAGTTTAGATTTTAGTGAACTCCCATACATAACTAGTAATATAACTATATGCTCTAGTGTGCTAAAAGTTGTGCAGTTTCTCTTTTTGTTAGACCATGATAGCACACTCCCAACCATATTTCTTAAGATACAGATTTTACATACAAGCACCTTGTTGTTGGTTTTTTTTTTTAAAAAAAACATGTTTGGTGAGTGCTTCAGCTCTCTTTAAGGCATGGGTGTCAAACTCAATTGCGTCACATGACGTATCGTGACTTTTTTTGCCTTTGCGGAGCCAGGGTGGGCATGGCCTGCACGTGATGCATCCGGCCCTTGGGCCGCCACCTTGGCACCCCTGCTTTAAGGCTTAGTAGCAATTATTTACAGTAGAATGGACAGATAGTTATTCATAATTTATGATTGTCAAGGAATTAAAAAATCTGATTACCTCCATTACAAAAATTACTTACAAATAAAAATCATTGCAACACTTGTCCTAAATCTTTAGGGCCCATACCGTATGTGTAGAATATTTATTTGGGATATGTCTCCGTATCAGCAGTGTGCAGATCATTTCAAGATTTAAATTGCCAGATTTCAGAAACATCAGTCTCACCAGAAGTATTCCCATCTTAGCAAAATGTTCTGGCTTTGAAAATGGAAGGCAGAACAGCCTATACTGTTTTTCCCCCCTTTTTTAGTAGAGTCAGAGCAGGCTGTTCCAATGGCAGACCATTTCTGATAAGGTTGGGAATGGTTTTGAGGTTGGAATATTTTGGATGTGGAAATTTTAACCTTAAAACATTTTCAACCTCTATTTTATAAGTCATTTTGTGAACTGAATTTTCATTTTTTAACTAATCATTACTATGCTTCTGTGCAAGCTCGAACATTTTTAGGGTGAGCAAGACCCACATTTCCTATGACAATAGATTCCTTATTGTTGTCATAAGAAGGAAGTGCTGTATTGGACAAGAATATTATGTTTACAATATACTGTATACTGAACTAAGACTTGCTTAAGGTTCTGCAGATATTGCTGATGGGTTTTTCATAAAGAGTTTTGATTTATTTTTATTCCTTATAAACTGCTTGTTCAAGCTTCTGGGCAGAAGAAGATCAGTCTTATACCTTTGAAAGACAAAATGAAACATGAGGTAACTCATGGAAAGGGATTCTCACATATTGTATCTCTTGCTGCTTGCTTTAAAATGGCTTGGAGGTATGTTCCTTACAGTAGTAGTGTCAGGAGTTTGCAGGTTCCTTGCAGTCTAAATATTGTTTTCCTTACTCCAATACACAACTCCTTCAATACATCTGGACTTCCTGAGGAGTCACCTTCATCAGGATCTGTAGCTTCACTATCATGGAGTCTAAATAGTTCCAAAGAGGAAACAATAAAAAAAGTCTTTGAGAGAGCTATCATCTGATGTTCTTCAGTTAAAAAAAATAATTAGATTGCTTCAAATATTGGCTTGGTGGAATCTTTTCATGCTAGCACATTTTATTAAAAGACATATGTTTTTATGAGCTATAGCTATCTTGAACCATACATTTCCCTGTGAATACATTCCTATTTTGCTTGATACTGTCTTTTTGCAATTAAATTTTAATGCAGTTAGCTGCTTATGGCTTATTTGAATTTCAGTACCACAAGTCAAAAGGGGGCCATCATTCCTCACCCTGGTCTACACAATCTTAGCTTATGAAGACTAGTGAAACTTTGCTTGGCTTTACAGGTTATCTGGCCTATCCTGGGGTGAGTGGGTTATTGCTACATCTATTGCTCATTTTGCTACTAGTGGAGTGACGGGCAAATAAGATAAACATTCAGTAAAAGGTCAGAGAAGGGGGAAAGTTTTTGCCCCATTTCCCCAAAGTTTTTAAAATATGCTAAGCAGTATAGCGATAGCATATCTATTTCTGATGGCTTTTGCTGTTCTATATGTTTATTTATTTATAATTCATATTTAAAATGCTCATTTCCCTTAAAGTGGGGCTATGCTCTGTTAAAATGAATATAATTGATAAAACAATGTATAAAAATTAACATTACAATTTAATTAGGATTAAAAAAAATTTAATTGCATATTAATGATAAACATCAAAAGGTAAAAATCCTAAGATTTAACATTGGTTATTACAAGGAGGGGCTCTCATGGGACTAGTCGGCCACACAGTCCTCTGTGACCCCCCCACAAGGATTCAGAGCCAAGATTCGACCCTTTGTGGAAGGCCAAGAGATTGGGGGCTTTCCTCACCTCTGAGGGCAGGAGGTTCCACAATGTGGGGGCAGTGGCAGAGAAGGCTCTCTTCCTAGACCCCGCCAGTCAAAATTATTTGACTGATGGGGTCTGTAGCCTGGTTGATTGAGGCTGGCTGATGAGATAGGGTGATGCCTGTTCTATAAGTAATCTGACCCTATGTTTCTTTCCCTATACTGCCCAAGAAGTGGTGAAGTCGAGTGCAAAGAAGCACATGGACAGAATGGTATGGAGTAGGGAGGTAAAAGCTAGACAATGAAGTAGCCAGAGTAGTGAGCATATGACCTGGTACCTCCCCAATATAGTAGTACTCCTGGCTATACTTACTGAACTTTGATGTACAGCAGCCTGGTATTCTAGTTTTCTGAACTACCAGATAGTAGACGGGTAAACCAGATAAAGTTAAAGCGCATCCAATACTGGTGTTTACAGGATCTGAATATAGTGATGTCCCCACAATGAAGAAACAGGCTACTGTGAATACCAGTGGGAAGAACAGAGGCACCTAAAGGAACGAGTCAGAAGGTAATCAACAGGCCATCTTTAAACATGCAAGCAACTATAATGTTTACAACACATGGAAGGACACGCAAACAACTATAATGTTTACAACACATGGAAGAACAATCAAAATATATTTATATAATCTTGCCAATCAAAGGACCAATAAATTATTCATGTGCTATGCAGGATTTTCTTTTTTGTGTGGTTTTATGAATCCTTGGTTTACTTTTGGTTTGATTTCCAGAGAACATGGGAATTGAAATGAGATCATAAATTGATGTTTCTGTTGACAATGCACAATTACAATGTATGTAATTATGACTGTTATATTTAATCCTGATTAAATATTAAACATGAATGCATATTCTACAGTTAAAAATCAGTTGTAAACTAGAATGATGGAACTTTATGTTTTAAATATTTTGTAGCGCTACCTCTTTAGAGGCCGCCAATGCCCAGGCCCTCCCAGCCACAACCCCCCTTTGTCCAGCCTTGCGGTAATGTTCTTTAGAGATCGGTGAGATGTCTTACAACCGGGACTCATGCAGCATTGATGGGTGGCAGGCTCTTCTTGTTGAAGCAGGACTTTCAGGCACGAACTTAACCGGTCACAATGGTTGAT